>NC_083352.1:39373550-39523550 GCF_030254825.1 Meriones unguiculatus | reverse complement strand
ACATAGCACATTACTAACTATAAAATTTCGTAATGAAATTTATTACGTTACCTTTATGTTAGCACCAAAGTAATCCATGTTGAGTGAGCCAGTTCCTAGAATGCTTACATGCTCCTACTCATGCAAAAACCAGCATTCCTTTTCTAGAACCATCCATTTAAAAAATTAACATAGAGAAGGATCAGCAAACCAAAAAATCTGGAATTTTTATTTACCAACGACACACTAAGAGTGTTTGTTATTCCTGAACTGTTCTATCTTCTTGGTTAAGCCCTGAACCTGGTCTTTCAATTTTGAGGTCCCATCTGCTAATTTTTAGTCTTAGCTACAGCCTGCTTCCAGCGCTGCCCTGGCCCCACTGCTGGTTGAGGAACTTGGTTTTAAACCGGTATCCTGCGAACTTCTAACTCTCCCCTGCTTACACCCTGGAAAGGATGTTTTAAGAGAAATTCTAAAGGATCAAAGAAAAGACTTGAACAGTAATAATGAGAATTCACTGTGGGTTTTTCCTTTTCAATTATGTTGGCATTCTGTTCCCTCTGAACTTGAGTGACAGAATCTTTCTCTCCCCGTTGTTTTGTAGATCAGAAGGGAGCCCTGCTGTGACCTTTGCCAGGATGTGGTAGTGCTGCCTTGGTGGTCAGCCCTGGGAAGGTGGCCTTGGTTGCCAGGTCTTTGTCCTCACTGGTTTCAAAGAAGGAGAAAAGGCTAGGAGAAGGCAGGGCTGCAAACGAAAATATTTCTGTTTCCTTCCTCTCAAAAAGCAGGTTATAAAAGAAACAAGGACACTGTGTTTATTTGTGTGCATGCATACACACTGGACTTAAAATATTTGTAATTGAAATTTTCAGAAGAGTTTCTACTAGTGGACAAAAATAAATAAATTCCAGTGCCAGCTCTAAACCGACAGAGTTTTTAAGGGAAAAACACATTTAAAATATTCCAAACAGAAAGGCTAATGAAGAGAAACCTTCTCCTTCGGTGGAGCAAAGCATCATGGAAAATTTATACATCTAAGTTGAATTGTTACATAGGCTTCCCCATGGTTAGGGAATCCGAGTGCTAAATTTAAGAAGAATGGAGATCCACCAAATGAAGGTTCTTATGAAATAAAATGCACCATGAGGGGGATGTTTCAGATATGCATGGAAGCACAGATACTAGAAAAGGATGCTGGAAAACAGAATGTGTGGGTACCCCATTGCGCCGTGAAACTAGTTAGATGTACCGATCGTGGCAGGTGTTTAAAAAACAGCAGTGTCATTAGAAATTGCCAGTTAGGGCCACTTTCTTAAGAGACAAACCCAAAGGTTAAATGAAATTTAAAATGTAAGGATGTTGAAAGTTGAAAGAAAGAAAAGAAAGAAAGAAAGAAAGAAAGAAAGAAAGAAAGAAAGAAAGAAAGAAAGAAAGAAAGACAAAACCAAACGAATTGAAACTATCATGACATAAACAGTAAAAGATATTTATGCTTCTCCAGGCCTGATGGATTGAGCCTTGAATTATGCGAATTCCATTTGTTCTAAACTAACTACAGATTATGGGCAGTGGCTTTCAAAGCCGGGGTCTTTGGAATTGATTTGCTCACGTTATGCAGTCTTGACAGGAATGTCAAGGGTCGTTTTGAGCTAACAAACCAATGCCTTCACACCTTACGGTGCCCGGTTCTTACAGCATGATCGCTGGGTCTGCCTCAGTCCTTGATCCCACCCACACTAGTTAGGTCCTAAGGAGCCCACGAGGAAATTGTCGTTCAGGCTCAGTTTGAAAGGCCCGGGTTTAAGCGATGGCACGGTCTGTGGTTGTGGGCTGCTGGTCTGGGTGGCCTAGCCCCAGGGACCAATGGTTCACAAGGTCTGCTCTTACCTGTGACTGTGCAGTTTGTCTGGCCGCACTGGACAACCGTGGCGTGCCTGTGCGGTGGTGGGCGGCTGTGGGCTGCCAGCGCCTAAGTGCAGCTGGCTCTTCAGGCCTCGGGTGATCCTTTCGGCATCCTCGGATGATGAAAGTTGTTTCCCAGTCTGTTGTTAAGCATTTATGCATTGTAAGTATTCCTATGGAGAACCAGGTGCTTAAAGGTAGGAGAAACAAGAATGCACCCTGTTGGGGAGCTAGTGAGATGAGGCCTATGAGAATCTAGATTCCAGTGAGAGACAGCCATCTCAAAAGACTAGGGGAATGACTCCCAGGGCATGACACCAGGGTTGACCTCTGTCTCCTCGTGCCTGCACGTGAGTGTATCTTCACACAGGCACACCTGTCTGCACATACACATGCACACAAACTAGATGACTTTCTGTACGAACTTTTACTTGTTTGTTTCTGTTTATTCTCTGTAAGAATTTTATATTTCTTCATATGTAAGCCACGGTTTTATTTTGTTTTGTTTTGTTTTTTAGCTTTTACTCAATTATGAACATGTTAAATATATACCTGACAGCTAATTATGTTGGATTCGTAGTGTAAGATTTGAAACTCGGTAGTGAAAACTTTTAAAGACTGAAAAGCGGGTTTTAAGTGTTCAGGATGCCTAGGCCGTAAGTTCACCTTATCTCTAAGCTATAATTCATTTCAGGTACATGCTGACAACTGTTAGTTTGATATACTTTCTGTGGGACTTAATAAAGACTTGAAGACCTTGAGTAATTAAATAAGTAACCATAGGTAAAATGAAAATAGCAAAGTAACAAGAAATGCTATGTATTTTAATCCATTTTAAAAGTATCATAAACTGAATCCCAGACAGCCTACCCATTGTTTTGACATCAAGTGAATTAAACTATTTTGAACCCAGTAGCTAATTTTAGTTTCCATTCATTCCCAGGTAAATTTAATCCACAAGTATGGGATTCATTTGCTTTAGATCTGGAAATGTCATTTTGGGAAAGGCGTTTGATGTTCAGGAAATCTTGTGAGGCCTTTAATAAGCCTCTTAAATCCAGAGTTCTGTTTCGCCAGAAGGAAAAGGAACCTATACCTTGAGTTTTCCTTACCCCTTAAATGAAAACGTTGGGTATTGAAAAGATTGAGAGTCTAGCCAAGTGCACCCAGCCTCGTTGGCATGTTGTTGGAATCGTGAATCTCAGCCTCTAATGTGAAGAAATAGAAAGCAGTGCATATCCTGGGAGCTTCGCGTAGATCCTCCTACAAAGGTCAAGAAGAGCAGGGCACTGATACATTTTATTTAAGCAATTTGATGGAAATCACCCTCTTTGTCCAACAAAGACCCTAAGACGTAATCAACAGAACCTGTGCAGCAATGACATTCTCCCAGCCATGAACAGTAGCTATACTCTATACAGCGGTGTACAATACAATAGAAATATTTTTTCAGGTGTCTTTGTGTCGTTAATAAAACTTTCAAGTGTGCCTTAGGGACAGGAGCCGAGCGCCGGCTGCCACACTCTGTATTCCCATTATTTCCGCTGTATGGAACACTGAAGAAAACAAACTGTTCTCTGTGAAGATAGCCAGATATATAGTTAGGCTAACTCAAATTTCATTCAGTGGTTGCACACTTTCAATTTGACTTTTTTTTTTCCTGTCCTAATTTTTTCCCATTGAGGAAATGACTCAGATGACTTTGACTAATGCCACCGTGAGTTTTCCCAGGGGTGTTTCCCACTTGGGTGCCTGAAATTTCTCACTTCTTGAGCCACTTACTTCATATGAGAGGAATAACATGATTATATTAATCCTCTGAACAAAAGATAAGTATTAACCCATTTTTCTTAGTGACTCGTGAGCGTGTTATAACTTGCATAATTTTGTACTTCGGAACTAAGAATCGATTTATTGGTATTTTGTGTGATATAGTATAGAAAGGCACATTTCGTTTGCCCGGAACATCTTACCACTAAAAAAAGAAAAAAAAATCATTTGGTGGTACATTGCGCGGTGACTACTTTGAAGGACAGGAATCAGAAGTGAAGGGTTAGTATGGAATGGTGCAGGCCTGCTAAGACATGGGGTCAGAAAGCAAAACAGCAAGCATGTGATAGCATGGGAGAAGAGTAGGTAGAAATGATGGCTGCACGCGGAGAAGTGAGTTTGGTTCCCCAGCACATCGCTAAGAAGCTGGGCACGGTATTACCCACCCATAATCCCAGCCCTGGGAGGCAGAGAGTGGAGGGTAGGTGTGTCACGGGGGAGGTATGGACTGGCCACCCAGTCTAAGGCCCTGTCTCTCAAAGTAAGGTAGAGAGGAGAGGAATAGGACATCGCCACAGGCATATGCACACACGTGCACACACACACACACAGCAGGACAGGGAGGGAGAGAGAATGAACTTAAACACTTGGACAAAGAGAAAGAAAAAAAGAAAAGACTGCAGCTTCTCTGACACTTGGAATGCCCAGGATAAAGGAAGGGGGCAGGCAGGAAGGAAGAATAAGTGGAAATTATCAGAGGTCCTCAGAGAGCCCCAGAGTCTACAGTTACTAAGCAGTGACCAAGAAGACAGGAAATGGGGACAGCAAGAAAGAGGAGGAAATCCAGTCATTGTCCCTACTAACTTTATATTTGTGACATGACCCATAGACAGATACATCATAGAATCCATTTAAAAATACAGACCAGAACACAGGGTAGTGACGGAAATGTAAAGAAATAGATCTTTCCATTTCCAGAGACAAAAGAACAAGCTTTCATTGTGCTTCGTATTGAGTAATCTTTGCCGTTTCTGCAGTCGCTGGCTGCACAGCGTTCTAAGTTAATGAAGCACCAGAACTCTGTAGCTCCTGTCCCCTTGCTGTTGTTGTTAAATAGAATCCCCCTCCAGTCACGATTCCGAAGCCACAAAGCAACTGTTAGTGTTCAGTGACCTTCCGCACCAGCTGTCTTTGGGGCTTTGAAATTGATTTTCCTCATCTCGGGCTCTGATAGTCTGTCTTCAAGTGTGCTTCTCTAGTTCATCGCCAGAGTGAAAACAGTGGCACAAATAGCTGAGAAACTGGAGGCAGGCATCACGCGGGGCATCATTAGAGATGTGAGAGTGAAATCAGCCTGCTCCGGTGTGCTCTGTGTTAAAAAGCAGCCGCTGCTGCTTTATTGCTAAATACAATGGGGGCCATTCTTACAGGGGTCACTTCTTTTTTCCATGCCCAAATGTGTTTTGAGGAGTAAAGAAAAATTCAGTCTTTATTCTACAAGCCTCATGAGGAAGCCAGGTCAAAACACATGTTTGTGCTGAATTTTTACACAGGAGAAGCATATTCCCATAGTTATATGGCAAGGAGCTGGAGAGTGAGAAGCTAATGACATGCAGAAATGGGCCTAGTGCAGAGTTGGGTGACAAGATGGTTTTCCCCTATGGAAAGTCATTATACATGCTTCATATAGCAGAATTTCAATGTGCACAATATATTTTGGAGCTCTAAATATAAAGGAGGTGCTGTATTGAACAGATAGATGATAGATAGATAGATAGATGATAGATGGATGGAGATAGATAGATAGATAGATAGATAGATAGATGATAGATGGATGGAGATAGATAGATAGATAGATAGATAGATAGATAGATAGATAGATAGATAGATGATGGATGGATGGAGGTAGGTAGGTAGATAGATAGACAGACAGACAGACAGGAGGGAAGGTTAAAGACCTGTATTTGTGATAGCATAAACCTCACTGGTGTTTCCTCTCTTATATGTTGCGATGGGGAAGGCATTACACCTTTCAAAAGATAACATTCCATCTGAAACTCGAAAGTAGCCCAGCTCTACCACATGTGAAACCACATACTTTATGCTATAGCAGGTACATAGACATAGAACTTCCATGCCTAAGAACTTGCACATGTGTGTTTTACCATGCCTATGCTGAGGTTAAATTTAACTGGAAGTAGTCAGCCATCAAACAGATCACTATCTTGAAGTAAAGCAAATACTAACCTTTACTAATTCTTGCTTTACATGTTAGGAAGGCATCAGAAAAGCCCGAATGCCCATGATTTTAAAATGTAAGGCACTGGTGAGGCGTTGCTCTTTCAATACTTTCTAAAAGTGGGCATTAGTTATGCTCTATGCTGCCCATGCGCTAATCTGAGCTTCTTCTGATGCGGATAGCCATTTAGATAGACAAGGAAAAATGTCTTGGCTTATGGGAGGAAAGGTAACTGACCCACCATGAAAGTAATGTTTTCTCCTGCAGTAGCTAAAGTGAGTGTATGCACTTAACAAATCAGAAAAGCTGTTAGGAGGAAACAGGCCTTCATTTCGGCTAATAGCTCAGTAATGTCGCTGAGGTTGGAACCCAGAGCTTTGTGTCTTTTCCTTTTAGGCACATACGGTACCACTGCAGTGCACCCCTGAATCCTACATTTGTTTTTTTAGAAATACATCAAAGTTATATTTTTTTTAACCTAAAGAAAACAATTTTGTGGCGACTTTAAACCTAGTATTTGAAAAAGTTCCTTGCCAGAATCGTCACCAGGCACAGAGCGCACTCACTCTTCATGTTTGCAAATTGAAACTGATAACCTGAGGCCAGCATCCAGTAAACTCATCATCATGCTTGTGGATATTCTCATGTCTAGCATCGAGTGTTAAGGGCTAAGGTCGCGGTCTTGAGAGTCGCACAGACTCAGGTTCAAATCCCATCTGCCATGAAGAGATTATCCAGACCACCTCATATTCGATATTGTTTCATCGCTGTAACAAAATAAAATAACCTGAGGCAACAGGAGCAAACAGTTCATTTGAGCTTGTGATTTTAGTCTGCCATGGCCTGTTGCATTGCTTTTAGGTTTGTGGCAAAACAGACATTTCCATGGTAGGGAAGATGGAGAGGGATGAAGCTCTAACCTCAAGAAAAGGGAAGGAGAGAGATGCAGAAAGAAACATGAGATGTGAGAAAGGGGAAGGGAGGAAGGAAAAGAGAGACTTGAAAGAGGAGGTAGTGATGGAAAGAGAGATAAAGAGAAAGAGAGAGAGAATGAGAATGAATGTGGGACAAAATATACCCTTTCTAGCAGGTGACTGCCTTCCTTCAAGTAGGCTTTCCCTCCCAGTTCTCATCACCTGCCAGTGATGCCATCACATTCTGACTCCATCATTGGATTTAGAAATCCCATGGCCACCACGCTGGGCGAATTCCACCATGCAAAACCAGCCATACCATCACTTTCCCAGAGACTGCCAACCCCTTTACTATGTCTCTATGTTTTTATTTTCTAAGCAGTAATGTATCTAAAATCCTGAGTTTGTTCCCTCCTCTGCCCAACACTCACGTAGCACTTACTTTGTCTGAAGTATTTTGCAGTCAGTTTAAGTCGCACAACACATATGATACAGCTAAATACAGAGGGGGGTTAAGCAATTTCTCCAAAGACACATAGCTAGAGGACAGGAAAGAAGATTTCAGATGTTAGTAGTCTAGCTTCCCAGGTCCGTGCTATGAAGTCCTTAACCTGTGTGATATATTTAGCCTTTTAAAAATACACAGTAAGTGTGTGAGTGTTTAAATGGAAAATACCTAGCTATGATCCACATAAACACATCTTGCATAAAGGCTGTGCCATACTATGGCAGAGAATGAAAGGGCACTTTTAACCTCTTGAATATAAAAAAAAAAAAATTATAGCCTGCTGGCTGCACTGGACACCTTAGAATGGGATGTAATAATAGTTCATGCTAGGGCTTGATGGGAACAGTATTATCATGCCAAATGAAAGCCATGAAACGCGGCGTGTTTTTAAATTCAAACGCTTTTTTATTATTAACAAGAATCGAGGAGAACACGAGGCTGAGAAGGGCATGTGGTGGGAAGCGGATACGGGATGAAATGGTGGGATATGACGACAATATATTGGATAACATCTGACATTCTCAAAGACTGAATAGAAACATAAAAATAAGAGAATCTTGGAGTCAGTCACCTTCCCCAAAGAACTTCTTACTTGGTGTTCTTGTTATATCCCTTCAAGTGCTGCTTTAAACCTTATTACGCTGCAAGTCCGAGGCAGTTTGCCCCATTGTTTATAGGTCAGTTGTTAGAGAGTCTGTCTCTTGGTGATCACTTCAGCCTGTCCTACTGACCTCCTCATTCGTTTTAGTTTGGTCTGAAAATATATTCTGTGATTCTCTCTATCTATCCATCAGTCCCCACAAGATTTACCTTGCTGATTACATTTAACACGTGCTAAAAATAAAGTAGCTCACAACCTCAGAGGCTTGACCA
Organism: Meriones unguiculatus; assembly: GCF_030254825.1. Taxonomy (NCBI): domain Eukaryota; kingdom Metazoa; phylum Chordata; class Mammalia; order Rodentia; family Muridae; genus Meriones; species Meriones unguiculatus. The sequence continues at coordinate 39,515,365 of NC_083352.1, read as the reverse complement.
GCTGCCCTTGCCAGGTTAAAGAGTCCTTGGCACTAGGGGAGCGGGCTAAAGTGAGAACAACACTCCCATGGATACCTAGAGAGTCAGGGAGGTGGCAGGGCCCCAGCAGCACACAGGTGCATGCTTGTGCTTGAGCACACATTGTCCTGGAATTTGCCTTCCAGCACAGCTGTGAGCCATGGCAAATGTTACAATGTGAATTATGAGGCCGACCCACATGGCTGTTCATCATGGTGCAAGCCAGTTCGCTGTGTTCACACCTTTCACACGGTGGGTTCCCCGGATGTTCCTGAGTGCTTCTGTTCAGGAGCCAGTGTGACTCCGTCATCTCTCAAGATCGTCTGCTTGAAACCCACAGAGATGATTTGTGTGCATACACCCTGCCACACACTGTCAGGATCATTCTTGGGTCACTTTTACGACACAGTTCTTAAATTGAAACATTGCCTTACATTTTAACTTTTAGGAACTGTGAGGGCCAGTGAAACAGATCATCACATAAGGATGTGTGCTGCCAAGTGTAACAACCTGCAATAATACATCCTTGGAACCCCCACAGTGTCAGGCGAGCACTGACTTGCACAGTTGTCTTCTGTGGATGTCCCAGGGCACACACATACACTAGATAGATAGATAGATAGATAGATAGATAGATAGATAGATAGATAGATAGATAGATAGATAGATAGATAGATAGATAGATGAAAAGTATCATGTGAAGCAGGCTTGGGATGTAGTTCAGCTGGTAGAGTGCCTGCCTACCATGGATTTGAAGTCCTCCCTGTACCTCAGAAGCCAGAGTTCTTCGGGGTACACACCTGCAGCCCAGCACTCAAAAGAGGGCAGGAAGATCAGAAATTCAGTATCACCTTCCGTTACCTAGTGAGTTCAAAGCCAGCCTGAGTTACGTGAGACCTTATCTCCAATATATATGAGACAAACGACGGAGGGAGAGGAGAGAAGAAAGGAGAGAGAGACAGACACACACAGAGAGAATATGACTGCGAGAGAAGCAGGAGAGCTAGTCCCTGTGTGTCTGTTGTGTCATACTCCTTCTTAACATGCCCGTGTCTTACGACGATATTCTCCCTTTCCACAGGCATTTCCTATTCAAAACAGGGACAGGGACGACACCACTGTTCAGTACGGCCACCCCGGGATACACAATGGCATCTGGCTCTGTTTATTCACCGCCTACCCGGCCGCTTCCTAGAAACACCCTATCAAGAAGTGCTTTTAAATTCAAGAAGTCTTCAAAGTACTGCAGCTGGCGGTGCACCGCCCTGTGCGCTGTAGGCGTCTCCGTGCTCCTCGCCATACTCCTGTCATATTTTATAGGTAAGAGCAAGACCCTGGACCGTTTTGCCTGTAGACTGATGCACCGTAGTGTTGCTCTGCTGGTTTTGGTTATTTATGTCGGTCTAGAATACACTCTGAAGTATTATTGTGTAAAAGCAGAGTCACAGCGTACTAGAAACCATAAAATTTTTCAGTAATTCCAGTAGATGTGATGAGCAGAAAAACTTGCTTGGAAGACGTTTCATTTCTATAAAGTGCTAAGTATATTCTTGGGCGTAAATAGCATTGTCCGTTATTGATGCCATCACTCATGAATTATTGATAACTATGACATTTCCTGCACACGAAATCTTTCATAGGCTCGCAGGACTCAACTCCACCGTGTAGGACTCTCCTTCAACCCATGCTCGTTAGTGAGGGATGGACTTTCTGCTCTCTGCAGTATTATGTGTCTGTCAATGAACTCGGCTATGTACATGTGAACCTTATCATGCAGGAACATTGTCTTTTATTCAGGAACACTCTGGAGAACTGAGCCTTACCAAATAATGAATGGTTACAAAGTCACTAGCATATGTGAGGTTTTCACCTCTTCTAATGTACTGCACATGTTTTTCACTTAGTCATAACCCACATGCTGGGAGAGCCTTTCTTCCTTTTGTTTAACTATTTCATAATGTATTTGGGCATCCGTGCTGCTGGCGATGGCTTTCTTGAATGTCAGAAAGACTACATGGTATTTTGATCTGCTGCTGCGGATAAGGAAAAGCCCTCCACATTGAAATGCTAATGGCATCCACCAAGATGAATCACAGACTGTGTGGTTTATACACCAGGAACAACAGCCAGTGAGGCATCTCCAAGTTTACAAAGCAATTTGTGATACCCCATGAAATCTCTCACGGAAGACGAGCATCCCAGAGCTCTGTACAGAACACTCACGCTCTTGCAGTGGGCCTTTATCCATCAGTCCCTGCAGTACTCCTCAGATATAAATTATGTACTTTGGATTGTGAAGTAACCATTTCCAGTCTCTGCGGTTAATGGAAATGCAGAACTGTAGAGCATGAAAGAAGTTGGAAGATAATTGAGTCAGAGATGGCAGCTGTGTGGCATGTTACGGGCTGTTATCCCAAATCGTAGACCATGGATGACATCACTAATGATTCAGAGCTCAGTTTTCAGTCCGAACATGGAGACATCCTCATTATCCTCATCAGAGAGCTCAGACGGCCCTCCAACAGTCACTACCCATCACTCAGAGGAAAGCAAGATGAAATCCATCCGTCCATCATTTTTTAATCCAACTTTACTTCATCTCCTAAGATAGACAGAGCAGATACCACACCATCACAACATAGCGCCCCAGTGAGAGCGCGTTCCCCTCCGGATGCTCTCAGGTGGACCGGCAGCCTCACAGCGGCATCAGTATTCAGAGTTAATTTCTGGCACTCAATTAGAAAAATACCCTGGCCGTTAAGAGAATCCTCTCTAGTTAGCTGTATAAATTATTTGTAGCTGTCAGAAGTGAGCCGCAGAAGAATTTTTAAATGAAGTTGAAATGTGCGAGTCTCAAATGGAACATGATCAATTACCCATATGCATTTGTAGGGGATTTTTTTAAACGTGATGCATGCCAGATAGATGCTCTTGCAGGCCTAGAATTTGGTGTTGAGATGACTAAGTTCAGTGTCTGTTGTGATTGGCAAGTGTCTATCCTTGCAGTGGTTTGAAGATCGGCTTGATATGATTTCATTTTATTTTGGGAGTGTGGCTGCCAGGAAACGCCATCATTCAGTGGGATGTTACATGACTGTTAGTTGCATTCTTTTCAAAGGACCCTTTAGTAAATATAATCATCGAACCTCGAAATAAAAACTCAAAAACGTCCTCTTTCTTACATCGCCTGATTTATTATTCAGTCATCAGTGTCCTACTTTGTAGCTTCTGGTACCATTAATGCACACTTTTCCCCTCTTCTTTTTCTCCGCAAGGAAGCATGAAGAATACATAGCTAAAACGCTCATGTCCTCCTTCAGTAGGCCCTAAATATGGGGGTTTACAGGACATTTGTTTTGATAACATTGATGTCCTGGGAAGTGCAGAGGCAAAGGTTCCAGCGTTAGCTAAGAAAAATTACTTCAATCACCAGAAAAATCTGCTTAGAATTTTCATTCACTTTCCTGTATTTAAATGACTGTCACACGGACATGATTGTTTTTAAATCAGTGGAAGCATTTTGCTTCTTCATCAGTTAGTGTGACAAACCTGTTTTGATTAAAGATGTTGCCTTCATTCACCCTTGAGAAGAGAATAGGCCACTGCTCTCAGGGAAGGCTGTCCTTGGCTGGTCCCTGTAAGGACTAAGGGTGGGGCACGATGCCCACCAGCAGGCCACATCAGCCTGGTAAACCACAAGCCTCGCCAGGGAGACGCTGCGACTCACAGTTCTCCCGCCCCCCATTCCCGTAAATGACACAAACCATCCTTAGACCCTGTCCTTCCGTCCCTCAGTTTGATTGTTAATATGAAGCAAAAGCTTAAGAAATGAGTTGTTTTTTTTTAAATAGCTGAAGGAATTATTCCAGAATGTTTTAGAATGTTCTTTGAACCTTCCCGTATGATAATGAAAAGTTAGTAGGACGTGTCTGTCCCCTGCCTCTCTCCTGAGGCAAAGGCTAGGGAGGGTCAAGGTAGATAACTTCTGAAGACAGGAGAGGACGGGGCAGACACACACTTTGTTGTTTGTTTTTACCTGTTTCTATCGAAATTTCAAAGAACGCAGAGAGCCCTGTGAAGAAGGTGAAAATTAATTGCAATCATAGGACACCACTCTTAGTTTTTAGGTAGGTAAAGGTGCTTGCTGCAGAGCCTGACAGTCTGTTTGATCCCTGGAACACAGCCATGGAAGAAGAGAACTGACTCCAAGCTGCCCCTTGCAGCTATTTTTTCTGTGCATGTTTCTGTACATGTATGCAGCTTGAGATCCAATGGCTATATTAATTTTGACCAGCTTTTCCTTGTTTGTGTATGTAATTGATACTGTCTATGTAATTTTTTTAATTAACCAGTCCTCAAAACACAACAACTATTCCATGCATCTGAAAATGTACTTGGGTGTCTGTGTCTGCTCATTTGATCAGACTTCTTTGTCAGAAGAAATCCTTTGAAGAGAAATTGCTATATAGGAAGGGAGGTACACTTTGAACTTTGTAAACCATTTTAATGTCACTATACATTTACATAAGCACCTCTGTTTAAAATGTCACCTTTGAATTTCATCATTATTTTTATCCATTGCAAATCCCTTAGACTAAACATTTTTTGTCTTAATGTATTACTAATTATATATTTCCATATTTATTGGTCATTTGATCTTCTTATTTTGGAAGTATGTCTGTTCTCCTCCATTACCACATTGGATGTTTTCTCTGTATTCTTTTACATGTATGTACTTTTTATTTCATGGGCCTGTGGCATGCACATACCATAGCATGCGTGTGGAAGTTAGTTCTGTCCTTTGACTATGTATGGTTCAGGGATCGAACTGAGATTGTTGTGGTTTGGCAGCAAGCATCTTCAGTAGTGTGTGTGTGTGTGTGTGTGTGTGTGTCTGTGTGTGCCTGTGTGTGTGTGTTGTGTGTGTGTGTGTAGCTGTGTGTGTGTGTGCCTGTGTGTGTGTGTTGTGTGTGTGTGTGTTGTGTGTGTGTGTGTGTGTGTGTTGAAGAGTGGTTAGGGACACAGTCTTGACATATAGCCCTAATTGGTGTGAAATCGTTTATGTACAGTAGGCTGGCCTCAAAGTCACAGCAATCCTCATGTTTCTCCCTCTTGAATCTTTGGATCACAGGAGTGATCCATTACACCTGGATTTTATGTTTTGTGGTGTTTTTAACTCAAAACAGTATTTATTAATTAATGACATGAATAGTTTGCCTCCTGTGTTAAGTATTTTATATCAATCTGATCACACACTCGTTTTTGCCACACATTATACAGAATTGTGAAATAGGTATGTCAGTTTTCCACACCACACCTATAAAGTATAAGTAGCATTCTAAAAATACTCTTAACTTTATTCAGAAACTTTATTAAATTGACTTGCCAGTGGGAAGGGTGCATATGTGTATGTACATGGTCACATGTTATGTAAGTGTGTGCATGTGGAGGCCAGCCATCGGGATCTCCACCCTCCGCTTTATTTTTGAGGCAGGGCCTCTCGCTGAACCTGGAGCTAGCTCACTGTATGAACTGACCAGCCCCAAAGCTCCAGGAATCTGCCTGTCTCTGACTTCCCAGCTCTGGAACTGGAGACATATGCCACCACACCCAGCTTTTCACGTGGGTGCTGGTGACCTGAACTCCGTCCCTCATGCTCACACAGCAAGCACTTTATTGACTGAGCCATGTCCCCAAACCCCTCGTCTAGCATGTTTTCTTGAACTGGAGCTTGAAAGATGTCAGGGGGTGGGGAGGTCTTGCCTGGTGTTAGTGGTTGGTCAGTGAAGTTAGTCACATGATGAGGAGCACAGACATATCAACAGCAGTGTCCAGGAAATACACATCAGGCACTGCTTGAGATTATATATAGATTTCCTCATTTAATTTTCACAACCCAATGGATTATCACCGTTTAACTAAAGCAAATCAGTTACTTTTAAAAAGGAATCCTACCTGGGGTCACACAGCTAAGCCATGAAGGGGATGAGTTCAGAAATAACTAAGCACCCCATTTTATTTTCACTGTATCCCACGAGGTTTCTAAAGAACAGGAAACAGGAAAGAAATTTAAACACTGGAGTGAAAAAAAAGAACCTAATCTGTGTTTATAAGGTTACTTCTGCGGCATTCCAGAAGAGGAAACTTGATGAATGAGGTCCACCCTTGAGCTTTTCACACTTGAATGTGCCCAGGTACCTGGGGAATCTCCCTGAAATTTGTCTTCTGAGTGAGCAAGATCCGAAGTGAGAAGTGAGACTGTGAATTTCCAACAGGCCCCCACCAGATACTGCTGCCAGGGTCCGCAGATCGGATTTGGGCACCCAGGGTCTCCACAGTGCTGTCACATGCTCCGCTTGATGACAGAAATGCCCTGTTGGCACACTGTCCAATTCATTAGCCACCAGTCACATCTGGCTGTCAAGCACTCCAAGTGTGGCTCATTAATTTAATGAACCGAAGTTTTCCTTTTCCTCTTAATTAATTTAAACTTGAACAGCCACAGGTGGCTAGCGGCTACCATTTGGAGGGTGCCATGCCAGAACACTTGTGGGAAACAGGGCTGAAGTGCGAGATTATGAAGCCCGCCAGAGTAGGGGAACGAGCAGAATAGTGACCCCCTCCGCCGGCGCGTAATAAAGAACACGTGTTGTCATTTTGTGTATTCCAGTTTGAGGAAGAGCAAGAATCTTCTCGGTGGCACGTGACAATTTTCTTTCCCCTACTGAGCCCCCAGTTAAAATCGTCTCCGACCTTTAAGGTGATAGGCCCTTACTTACACGATGGAAACCCGTCCGATGACTAAGCACAAAGGTTAAGTCGAAGGCTAATACTGATAGTGGAACGATCAAAAAAATAAAGGAATAAACTGACCTACTTTGATATCCCCTCATGTAGTCATTCTTCTCTCCTTCCCCCCCCCCCGAAAATTGTAATTTTAAAGATAAGCAATGACAAGTAGAATGGGAGGAGAGATGGATGGTCTGCTGCTTGGCCATGTGCACTCACAGTTATACTGTGAATGGGAGTCTGGATTCTGACACTTACTTTACAGAGGCCTTTTCTTTCTTTGGTGAAGGATAACGTAAAGTTTTGACAGGAAAAAAAAAAGATCCAGAAAGTACGTCTTGAAATGTGAACCTGAGTAGTCTCGTTGAATACAAATCAGAGTCAAGGCCGGACTTGATGCCAGGAACAACTGCAGCCTTCCTTTCGTTGGCATCCGCCCTCTCAGAAGTAGCGTTACTACGGACACTCAGCTCTCCATTCCATGTACCACCACTGAGAGCCTGAGTCTTTGCATTCTTGGCTCCTCGAGGGAGCCCTGGAGGGAATTTTGCACATTGTGTTAATTACTTTTCTCATCGCTAGGACAGAATGCCAGACAGAAGCAATTTGAGAGAGTAAAGGTTTATTTTGGCTCAGGGTTCCAAAGTCCAGCCCATCATCATGGCAACAGAAGCTGCAGGCCGCGGGTCCCAAGGCATTGGCAGACAGGAAGCAGAGAGACACAGAGTACTCAGGCCTAGGGTTTTCTCTCTCGTTTCATGTACTCCGGGGCCCCAGGACATACTAGCTTTAGGACAGGTCTTCCAGTCTCTAATCTATTATTGTCTCTCAGGTGCCTAGAGCTTGGTCTCCGTGGTGATTTTAGATGCTGTGCAGTAGTTGACGGTGTTCAGCATAACACATGCGCTCTTCCAACTTAAGGAACACTGAGGAAAAAAAAAAAAAACCACTATTAAAATATATTGTGCTAGTATAGTTTCTTAGTTTCTTGCCCTTTTGACTAGGTTTTTCCCTAACCAGCAATTCATTTGGCAGCAGATGTCTGTTCTCCCCGTTTATAATATGTAATTCAGTGATGGTTAACATGCACCCAGTTTTCTGTCATCCCAACCAATCTCGGAACACTTCTATCACTCCCTAAAAAGGAACTTTTTTCTTTTAACAGTCATTTCGCATTTTTTTGTAACAACACGGTGGATTTTTTTTTTCCTGTAGCAGAAAAAAAAAATAACTGAATACTTTTTTTAGATTTATAAATTTACTTCTCGAAGACTATATAGATAATTCAGCATTATTTTTCTTTTGAGCTCCCTCCTGACACATGCTATTAACCAAAGAACCACACGAATTTCCAATTCTCCTTTTCATTTTAAAAAATATATATGTTGTTATTTATTTCCACTGAACAGCTGCCACCAAGTGAGTCCTAAAATAGATGTTGTCATGTGTCTGCTAAAAGGGCTGTTTAACAACAGGAGCATTCTCTGAACCTAGTAAAAAGCAACCCGCAGAGTCAGGGTTCAATGCAGTGAGGATTCCTTAGCCATTACCTGTGCTACTTTTGAGAATATTTGCATTTTTTGAACATCTTTACCTCTCTGTGTACCTTAGAATTGATTCTAGCACTAGCTGTATATATGCAAGTCAGGATTAGAGGAAACTGCATGGCAACCCTTTATGCAGAGAAAAATCAACCAGTTAAACATATTATGGTAAAACAAAAATGTGTGGTGACATTCTTTTTTTTTTCCTCCTTCGGACATGTCTTTGTAATAAAAGTGCTGTTTTAGTGGGTTGTGGAACACAGCCACGCTGTGAACTACAACCCAGTTTTCACCATAGCTCCTTCCCTTAACTCTTTGATACACCGCATTCACGAAGAAAATAAATAATAATGCATTTTTACCTGAGATGGAAATGGGAGCATTTTAGTTCTAATGTGATTTTATCATGTTAAAAGAAAGCCATGTTGCCTGAGTTTTAGAGGAGGGATATTGTAGAGCTGAAATTTTGGACTCAGTGTTTTATTTATTTATTTTTTTTGTAGCCATGAAATTAAGACAAACATAAGCCTGATTCAATGGTGGTTGGAGGCCCAGAATAAAACAGCTTACCTGAGGGGAAGGAGAAAAATAGTAATTTGATTAACCATACCTCAGGAGCACTCAGAATCTTTGAGCCCAAGAAGGAGAAAGCTCTAGCAAAAACTGAACTCTACAAAGCCCTGTATGTGTTTTTTGTTTTGTTTTGCTTTTCCTTAACAAGAACAGTGCTTTGCATTTCTGCGCTCCATCCACACTCACTGAAGGTTGGCAGTATCGTTTTGTGTTCTATCCTTGCCTTTAGTAGAAACTCTTATTGGAGAATTATCGAAAAATACTGTTTTTCCATGTGTAACACAAAAACAGAAGAAAATGGAGGTCAGTTACTGCCAGCTCTGTGATATCACACCAGCCATTCCTGAATATTGAACTCACGTGGGAAAAGCCTATAGAAGTTATCTGTAGCTGATTTATGACAGTGTATACGTTTGTTGCTTTTTATTAGCATATTTAGTTTTGGGTTTATCCTGCTTTTTTGTTATTTTCATAAAAAGGAGGTGCTTCCCAAATCAGGACCTTCTACAAGAACTTAACGCCTCACCTTTCCTTTCGTCAGGAAAGTTTATTTCACTCTTAGCTTGGTGAGAGGCCAGCTAAAATAAATAATATCAAAAGTGCTGTGTTTAGGCAGACTGCGCTTTCAATTGAATATAGAGATGTCTTGACTTGGAAGATACTCTAGCTCATTAACAATTAGAAATAACTTTAAATTCAATTCTTCAGCTCACACTAGCGGTAAACAGCTTGTCTGTGATACATCCAGGGATGCTATCTGTCTTAGACTATCTTTTTTTTTTTTTTTTCCTTTTTGTGGACTGTAGCCATATCTCCAAACCGTGACAGCTAAGAGGCACAGTAAAGCACTTACCCATTCCCAGGCTACGATACATAAATCTTCTGTTGGTATTGCCACGTCATTCGTGGTACTGACTGAGAGCAGAGCTCAGAGAGAAATACCCGGAATGGGGAGAGGACTGCTCGGGTGAAAGAAAGACCGCAGAGGGCGCTAGGGCTTCTCAGTAACTTCACTCTAAGGTGTTCACGGTCCTCTGATGCCGTATTCGATGGCTCCGTCTTAAAACTGAACAGATGAAATAACGCTAAGACATTGTGCTTCCTGTCTCTTGTTCCTACATCATCTGTAAGTGTCTACAGGCTGCTCACCTTGTCCTTCTTCCTTGACAAGAAAGATTCTTAAGTTTCTGCCTTGCTGCCTTTAGGGAGCATTCATTCATTCATTCATTCATTCATTCATTCATTCATAAGGGGTGTTGCTTAAGTTACCACTGTAGAAGACTCGGTGTCACAGATAACAGTGATAAGATAGGATAGCCAATGTCCTTTTACAGATTGTAATGTTTTGGAGGAAAGAGACACCTAAAAATTAATGACAGTTACCATCACTATTTAAATATATAGAAGGTGAAGGAGGCTGGGGGAGGGGGAGGATGTGACTCAATGGTAGATCTCTGCCATGTGCTGTGCCCTTAACTCAACTGACCTCACCAGGAAAGAGATGGAAGAAGGGAAACAGAAGGAGATAGAAAGAAGGGAGAGGTGAGGAGAAGAGAGAATAGAAGAAGGGAGGAGGAGAAAAGAAAAGGAAGGGAGGAGAGAAGGGAAGGAAAGAGAAGAGAAGAGAGGCAGAGAGGGATTAGAGGAGGCTCGCAGATATATGACAGTCAATGCTTTTTTAATCTGAGCGTTACAGAAAGGTATTTCTGCTAAAACCCACATTTTGACTTAGGGACAGATTCTACATTTTACCACATGCCCTAAATGTAACTCAAAAAGTCAGTTGTCAAAGACAAAAATGTACATCAACTTAGAGGAAAGTTGTGAGATGCATTTTTATTCTTTGTTGATTTAGCTAGAACTTTTTGTCACAGTTAACATCTATAAGTGGAAAGAAATGTTACTTTAGAAATTTTGGGAAACTGAGCTAAAATTGCCACAACAATTTATAGTCTTTCTTTGTTTCTTTCTATAACATACATACTCTAAAATGTTTATTTATAAAGCATGTTCAGAGAATAGCTTTTAAAACTGTTAAAGAAAAGCAATTCTGAGTCCTTTTAAGACATTGGTTTAGTACTCTGTTGTGGAGAAATTCTTGTGGTGTGTGTGTGTGTGTGTGTGTGTGTGTGTAGTGATATGCATGTATGGTGTGGTATGTGAGTGTTTGTGTGGTGTGTGTGTGTGTGTGTGTGGCGTGTTTGTGCTGTGGGATCGTATGTGTGCTGTGTGGTTGGGTGCATGTGTGCTGTGTGTTGTGTGTGTGCTATGTGTGTTGTGTTTGTGTGGTGTGTGTGTATGTTTGAGGTGTGTGTGTGTGTGTACTGTTTATGTAGTGTGTGGGGTGGTCTGTGTTTGGGATTTGTTGTATTTCAGAGGCTGTGCAGAGGTAAAGGCAGTGATTTCTGTTTGGTCACAGAAGAGTCAGCATATCTAGTTTCCGCTATTGGGACAGCACCAAGAATGGAGAGCAGCACTTTGAGCGCCTCCTGTTGGGCATCTTGCTTTGTTGTTTCAGAATTGCAGTATGTTGTTCGCGCAACCTCAGGCTTTTCCTCCTCTAACTGGCGAATGCTGAGATTCCGAGCATCCCACACATACCCAGCCCCACTGTACAGCTTAAGCACACATCAGCCGATAAACCCTTGTGTTTTCTGGCTCGACCTCCTTCTGCACCGTGCTAAGAGGCTATTTAGTGGTTTAAAAATTGACCATGCTTCTGGCCCTACCTTTCTCAGCTCCGTCTCACGCCGGTGATTTATCCCTGTTTCCAAAGAAGAAGCCAGTGTTCTAGCCTGTGGCTTTCTCTGCCCCAGCATGACTTAGGCTGGCTGGCGGTGGGGAGCGGTCTTCATGTAAATGCTTCCTCCTCAGGCGCATCCTGCTCTACCCCTCTTCTTTGCTGCTTTCTCCTCCTGACCACTTTGAGCGAGCCTTTCTGATTCCCAGGAGAGAAGGCCTTTTACACTCCATCCTCTCTCCCCGACCATGGCGAAAGCAAGCAAGCCTGCAGCATTCACACAAGGCCATTCCCACACACGGCTTCTGAGGAGTTGAAGCTCTTGGTTCTGAGAGGGTTTTTTTATTATTATTATTATTTTTGTTTGCTTTTCATATTCTCATCTTAGTTACTACCAGTGTTGCAGTCAGTTTAATTCCGTTAAATATAACTACTGTTGATATCTCCCTTAGGCGTTAATTCCACTAGACATAATCAGTGTTGAATATCTCTTTTAGATGTGGAATTCAAAAAAATGTGTAAGGTATAGTCTCTACTGCAGTGATTTCACGGTCTTCTATGTGAATAAGAAAATATGTCAAGTTTGCATCTCCCATTGTAAATTTCTCTTTAACACCATTGGTTTCACTTGTGGCTCTCAAAACTTGAGATTTGAAATTGTTACCTCTGCATTTTCATTTGCTAGCTGTGTTGTTCTGAGCAAAGTACTCCCATAAACCTGACGTCCCTCAGTAATATGGACAAACTTAGTAAATGGGAAGAAGATTGATATGATCTGAAGAACTAGATTATGGTCAACAGTAAGTGTAGTAATGATAATGAAATGCCACTCTGGAGAAATATTTAACAAGATAACCAATGTGTTGTACGAAGCTGCGGGTGATCCCTTCATTTTAGTTCTGCCATCACTCTCCCTCCCCCTCCTCTAGCCCACATTATCCCGGAACTCACCATGTAACCCAGAGTCGTCTCAAACTTACAGCGACGTCCCTCCGTTAACAGCCTGACTGCTGGGATTTCAGTGTGAACCACCAAACCTGGCCTCAGCACTGTTTCTCATAGCAACCCAGTGAAACGGCTGTTAATGCCCACAGTTTTCAAACAGAAAAGTTTTTCCATGCAGGAAATCAGTTGCTTGTTCCTTCTTAGAGCCAGTGAGTGTTTCATAAAGGGATCATACCTGGATCGTCTCATCTTGAATCTATATTGTAGGCATTTTTCTTCTGCTTGGAGCTAAGAGCTTGCAGGTTGTAGATGGCCAGGATAATTAACATTGAAATGACAAAAAGAGATTTCTTCTGTTTCGAATTCTTGTTCTGTGGTATTTTATGAGGAAGGTCTTGGTGAACTCAGAGTTTCTCTGATGCCTGTCTACACTTCTGTCATGGAAATCAAATTTTTTAGGCATGCATTTCTACTTGGCTTTACTATTACTGTCTATAACTCATTCCATTCATCCTTAGGAATGCTTTATATTTATATTAAGAGATGTTGCTATTAAATTTATGTTAAGAGGTCATGTTATCAAATTCTGCCAGGCCACAGAGGAGGACAGTGCAGCCAGTCCTGATGAAACCTGATGGCCTAGGGTCAGATGGAAGGGGAGGAGGACCTCCCCTATCAGTGGACTTGGAGAAGGGCATTGGAAGGGAAGAAGGGTGGGATTGGGAGGGAGTGAGGGGAGCGGGCTACAGCAGGGATACAAAACAAATAAACTGTAATTAATATAAAAAATAAAAACTTAATAAAAAATAAAACTTTTGCCTGTCATTTCAAAGAAAAAAATGAGATAGAGAAATGTGAAATAGCCACTGTTAAAATAATACTGTAAAAAGCTTCCAGTCATGTCATAGAGGAGATAGGAACTTTTTTTTTCAATGTCTGTGAATCACAGCTCAAGGAAATGGCTAAGCTGCATGCCTTTGCTTTCAGTCTCTTCATTCTAGATCAGTGGTTCTCAGCCTGTGGGTTGCGACCCCTTTGTGTGTGGAGGAGGGGTGAATACAGCGGTCCGCCTAAGGCCATCTGCCTATCAGATATTTACATGATGATTCATAACAGTAGCAAAATTGCAGTTATGAAATAGCAAAGAAAACAATTTTATGGTTCGGAGTCACCGCAGCAGGAGGAACTGGGCTGAAAGGTCACAGCATTAGGAAGGTCGGGAACTACTGTTCTAGATCTTCAGTCTTATCATTAAGTGCATTTCTGGTTGTAACAAGCTAAAAGCACGGGGCGATGGCCAAGCTTCTGTGAGTCGCGTTGCGTTTGTAACTAGAACCCCACCATATTATTTCAGCCATCTCAAATAATCATAACTTTCGTCTCTATTTTCTATTTCCAGAGTAGAGATATTTTTAGAAGCTTTTAGCTTCTTCAGAGAGGTTCTTTCTGGTCTCAGAAAGGAATCACACATAGAGAAGAGATGCGCGCTTAAAGTGGGAAAGTGGGCCATTTATTTTTAGACAAGGAGAGTGAGACCACCAAATGCAGAAGCAAGCTGCCACTGGAGACAAATCTCCTGGGGCCAGGCACTGCAGCTACCTCCGTGTGTTCTGCTTTGGAACACATCCACAGATGCTCTACAAGTAATCGTTATTAACAGTTAAAATAATTACGCAAAAGTGCTTTCCCGAGTGGATGATACCAGATAGCCATGATCACTGACTTCCCAGGACTTTTTCTCACTCTTTAGTGAGGGGTGAGATGACAGTCAAGGGAGAAGAGGTTAATAGTGTCTGTCACAGTGACCCGTGCCTGCTAGGCACTGCGGGGACAGCGATGCAGGGAAGTAGAGGTCACAGCACATACATGCTGGAAGGTACACATACACGCTTATACATCATGCTTCAGGAAGGCACCACCTCTGTTAAAAAGGGGCTATTTTTGTAGATTTTGTCATTATCTAATATACCAACATTCTTCTATGAATCTTCATATTTTCATAGTTTGACCTTTCAGTAATGGTAAGGTATCTTAACACTTCAAAGATGTCTCCTTTTTTTTTTTTTGTGAGGGGGTCCTATGTTCTATGACTTTTACTTTTGTGCTTTTGTGTGTGTCGGGGATCAGCTGGGCAATTGCTGTACCACTGAGCCACACCTCAGCCATTCTACCATCTTTCTGAAAAATTCAGATGAAGCCAAGGGGGAAACCGGATGCTAAGCTAAGTCATTAGCATACATAAGCATTTGTTGCACAGTTCTGGAAGCTGCTGTGGAAGAAAGCAACCCAGATGAAGAAGGAAGTCAGTATTACAAGCCTCCGAGTAATGAGCAGGAGCCAGGGGGCTTCACGGGAAAGCTGCTAATAACGGTCACTAATGAGTCCTCTGCTACCTTTGCTGAGAGAGGCAAATGCAGTGTTTTGGCAGGCAGGGAATAGTATACAAATCACATAAATGATTTCATTCTGGGTTTTGAATGTTCTTGAAATAGCCATATTCTTTAACATTGACAATTGTGCCTCCAAGATCCTCTGGCCTGATAATGGCTTGTCCCCTTGGGGAGCATGGTTGCATTGGTAAGGCGGGTCTTTCTATGAAACGGGAGAATGGATCATTTTGATCATTTGGTTCCCCAAACTGAAGAAGACTAGAAACAGTAGAAAAATTAGTCTGCCTTAGCAATCCCAGCTTCATTCTTTCTGTGACCAAAATAGCAGTTTGGTGTTCCTCAGCCTCTACATTGACTATCGGTGGGCAGTGGGAAGGATCATTTCCTAAGTGCGATCTACAGGAGTTTTATACTACACCTAAGTAGTAAGAAAGAAAAAAAAAATCATTTTCAGAAGTAGAATTTTAAAATCTCCTATATAAAAAAACAATATAATCAAACGTGACAAAAACAAACATACGAGTTAAATCTGTTTATTCCCATCAGGACATGTTGATGATAGCTATTTATTTATGACCTCATGACCAAAAAAGGAGGGAAAAGAAAAATACAGTAGAAATATACAATATTGGCAGCTGTTCTTGTACCTTTTCTCTCTTCCTCCCCTCCCCCTCCCTCCATCTGCTCACTTATAAAGCCTGTGATTGTGTAATGTTACCTTAAATTCTCAGGGGGACTTGCCACATCAAACATTTGGTCCTTTTGAATACAAAAACATCACGTCGTTGATAAAGGAAATAATTTCCTTTCTCGTAATGACAACTGGAAAACATATGTATGTGAAAGCTTTGTGTGAGAAATGCTTATTTTTAAAAGAACCGCATTTGGGTCAGCAAGGTATAGGGCTGCTGAAATAATATTAGCCTTAAAAGTTAATAACAAATAGTAATGGATTCGAATGCCAAAATGTTGCCTAACACATTCTGTCAACATGCATATAAACACAGCAGGAAATCCAAAACACAAGCTAATTTATGGCAAAACGATGTCCTCCTAATGATGGCGTAGACTGTAGGGGTCCACATTATAAACTACAGTCTTTACATGAGAGGGCTTATTTTACATAGAAAACTTGCTTTCTAGAAGTATGCATCAAGTCTAATCATTGCTCTATATTGAAGAATATTTTTCTTATTTTTTTTCCTGTAAAACCTAGTCATTCCACGTGAGCACCATACATATTTAGATTTTCATGAAATGAAATGAAAACTCCAAGATACCCGAAGAGTCATCATGTCTTATCATACTTTGACTTACGCAGAGTAGTTTCGAAACTAAAAATAAAGGAACAAAAGTGTATGCTACCGCGTTGACATTTTATTGATTTCCAGATGTGGGTATGTTTCTCATCGCTCAGTTATTTAACCTAAATGTTTATATTCCTAAACATCCCGACTCATCATAGAAAGTAAATCTGAATGAGCTCTTGGAGACCATCTTGTCCAGACTTTTTGGATTTTCATCTAAATAAGATGTAAGGCCTGGAGAACCCCAGGAACCTGCTGAGCTTCCTCAGATGGATGGAGCCGGGCTTGTGAGCAGGGCTCAGGTTCCTTTTTGAGAGCAGGGCTCAGGTTCCTTTTAACATAAACAGAAGGTCCCAGGCACTCTATTACAGCAGTCCCGTTTAGAGTAAGGCGTTCAACTCTCTATTTTATTTTTCCTACAGCTTCCATCAAGGGGTTTGTAATGAGTCTTCCTCCCACACATTATTTTGGGAAAAACATACCATGATGGATGAGGGATGAGTGACAAGAAAGGGAAATTAGACCTCTGCTCACTTGGGTGAACATTTGAGATTCGAGAGAGTAACGAAAACTGAATCACAGATATTGAGGATGATATTTTTAAAGTCAGTTTTTCTCACCAGACCTCAGTTCTCGGGTTTTCTTGTGCTTCTCGTCTCTTTGAGAAGGCTCCCTGGCTCCTGTAATATTAAACAGCTTTTAGGCCATAATGGCAGGCCTGCTAAGAGCCATGCTCTGTGCTGCCAAGGCCCCAGAGCGTACTCCTCAGGCTTCGGGCTGCTGACGGCAAGGGGCGCCTGCCTCTGTGTTCCCTTCACAACAGCCCCTGTAATTTGCTCCAAGGTTCTGGCAGACTGCTGGACTCTGTCACCACCTGTCACCACCCCTTCTTCCCATCCACACTTGGCAGGACCGAGGCTCAGACAGCCAGTAGAAATAATAGTCGCTGTGGTAACGACTTCAGTGGCCTGGTCCCCAGAGACAAGATCAGATTTGGCACCTTTTCTCTCAACAGGAATCCAAAAATGGCACCGAATTTGCTACTTGGTGGTATATAATTTTATTTAATTACACATTTTTGGTTTCAAGTATTCTGCATGCTGGCTCCTAAGTGTCAAAGGAACATATATTGGTAAAAAAAACACTGGCATTCCCAACCCCTTTTATAAGATGGAGGGGAACTATAAAGCCATGGGTTTGTTCATTTCCATCCACCTTGAGAAACTGAAAGAAATAATGAATGCTCTAATTTCTCTCACTGGAATAGTCTTCAAATCCAAAAGAAAATATCCTCATAAAATTTCACTGATGTATCTTTACTAACACACTGTCTCAAAATTGTTTCAACTCACGCGGGGTTTATTCCAAGAGGTTATAGAGATAATGGTTTTTAACTATGTAAGAAACGCTTTCGTTTCCACCATCATAAAAATTGGTTACGGTCCAAGGATACCACAGCCAGCCTAAAAAGAGACATTCTAGGGCTGGCAAGATGGCTCGTCAGGTAAAAAAGCCCTTGACACTCTAGCCTGGAAACCTGTGTTCAATCCCCGGAACTCATGTAAGGTGGAAGGAGAGAACCAGCTTCACCAAGTTGAACTCCAACCCCGAACACATGTGCCGTGAAGGATGCTTATGTGCATATAAGCACAATAATAATAAATAATTCTGTAAAGATACAGTTTGGAGTAGGCTGTTTTGCTGTAGAAGAGGCTTTGATAATCATCAGTGGCTTGACGGCCATATAAGGCACTCTGAAAATTGATCATAACTTTTTTATCACTTATTTGAACAGTAATATTTGGAGGCACTCTTTAATTTCATGAGGGGGAAAATGTCACAACTTACTTAAAAGATGTATTGCAGAAAACCATCTAAGACGGTGGTTCTCCGCTTTCCTGACTTATGCTCTGACCCTTCAGTACAGTTCCTAGTGTTGTGGTGACCCCCCCAACCATACAGCCATTCTCATTGCTACATCGCAAGTGTAATTCTGTTACTGTTGTGCATTGTAACGCAAATATCTGTGTTTTCTGATAGTCTTGGGTGACCCCTGTGAAAGGGTCTTTTGACCTCCACCCCAGAGGGGTCAAGACCCACAAGGTGAGAACGGCTGGTCTAAGAACTCTGTGGTCTCCTGCCCTGAGAAAGAGGGTTCAGTCGATGATTCAGTAGATGGTCCTAGTGACTATTACCAGGGCTATCCCCCATCACTCTCCACCTCATTTTTCAGTCGTTCTTTAGAGGCCTGTGTTTAAGTGGAAGAGCTTCCTGAGAACTTGGGATGACGAGCTCACTGGCCCTGTGAGGCCAGCTGGTAGGCCAGCAAACGCTGGGGACCTGGGGACTCTGTCTCCACCTCTGTAGCACCGGAATGGCAAATGCAGGCCACCCCGCCCAGGTTGTTACCCGCATGCTGGGGATCAAGACTCGGGTCCTCATGCTTGCATGTTGAGCATTTTAACAACTGAGCCATCTCCCAGCCCAGGGTTTGCATCTTGATGATGAGGAATAATCCTAACATTTATTAAGTATCGCCACAAATCTGTGGCCTTTATAGCCACCAACTTTATTTGATTTTTTTTCAATAAGTGTATAAAATAAACACTCTTAATTTCTGTCTCATAGGCGAGAAAATTTCAGAAGTTATATAGTAACTTGGAGCCCAGTTAATAAACCACAGAGCTATGATTCAGCCTCAGCTTATTTTTATTCACAGCCACGCCTGAAGTGATATGGTGAAGCAGAAAGGGAACCCAGCAAGCAAAACAATTACAAGGTTTTCTAGGTAGGCTGGGTGTGAAACAAAGTTAGAAGAGAAGCAATTTATAAAGACTTTTTTTTTAATTAGAAATGTGAATCTCAAAGTCATTTGACTGCATGGAACTGCGAGTTGAAGGTTTAAACACAACTAAGATGAAAGAGAGATCAAGGCCAGGCCTGCTGAGTGTTCATACTTTGGGGTACACGAGAGGAACCGTTGTATCAGTGAGCAGGGAGCAAATGCCCTCCAAATTTAGCAGATTCACACAACGTTCATTTATCTCAAGTGTGTGCCTGTTGTAATGCCTGGTTTCGGTGTAGCAGTGTGCCTCTACCGCAGGCTCTTTCAGGCTGTCGTCAGACTGTAGGCTGGGATTGACTTCTTTGAAAGCTTAACCGGGGCCAGAGGAGGGTGCTTCCAGCTCGCTCACGGGGTTTTGATGGTCCCCTCGCTCGCCACACGGGCTGCTCCGTGGGCCTGCCTGATATATGATGTGACAGCTGCTTTTCCCCGTGGCAGGCCGTGCAAGGGAGAGATTTGAGCAGCGAAAATAGAAGCTAAAGTCTTTTATATCCTAAGATGAGAAAAGACATTCCATGATGCCCGCCTTATGCTTCCCATTATAAGCACGTTACTAAATCAAGCCCGCATTCAAAGGGAGGGAAAGATATAAGGGTATGTATGAATGCCAAGGGACAGGGATTATTTAGAGCCATCTCAGACGTATCCCACCACAGTCGCCTCACACGCCGGCTTCTTTTTGCTTACGTACGTGTGCAGTGTACTGATGGCGCCCACTCCAGGACCCACGCTAACAGCAGTCACTAATCGGCATGCCTCTATGATTGCTTCCATGGATGTTACAGATTACATAGGTATTCTTGAAGCTTTGTCTAGGAATATTACACCCAGACTCTGGCCACATTTCGTGTTGAAAACAGTCAAAAGGCTCCAAGGGACCAGAGCAGAGACACTCTGTTCTGTAGTAGCCTGTCAGAACACTCACGCAGGAATTGTGAAGGCCAGCTGAGAAACAACAGTCAGAGTGCTGGGGAGGGGGGTGGCTAACATGGACAAATACCTCTGGCGTTTAGAGAATGATTCTCAAAAGAGGCTGCTGGCTGAGGCAATTCAAGAGAGCTCATGGCCACCCGAAGGGGTTGTATTATACGCACCCCATGCTCTAAGGGGATGGCTTGCAATGCAAATGTGAGGATCAGAGTTCAAATCCCCAGGAACCACATAAACTCTGGACAGGTGTGGGTGCTGCTGTAACCCCCCCCCCAACCTTAGGGTTGGAAAGTGGATCCAGGGGGGCAGCCCGGCTAGCTTGAATGCTGAGCCAATATGCAAGATCTGGGCTCAACTGAGAAGTCTTGTCTCTGTATATGAAGTGGAGAGGGACTGAGGAAGAGCCTGATGCCAATTTAGAGCCTCCACATGCTCACAGACGTGTGCTACTGCCCATGAGAACAAGCATACGCACAGGAGCACACAGTCAACATACAGAAGCAATTCTCAGATGGTGCATGAGTGGATCCATATGTGCCCTTTTGCATCTAGAGTATTACACATTTCATCCATAGGTATATGCAGCAGGATTCTCTCCGTTTAAGGCTGAAAAATATTCAGGCTGCATGATGTACCCATGCTTCTTTATCTGTGTGTCCATCAATGTAAAGGACATGATATCCTCTCCTGATTGTTAGGACCCGTGCTGGTTTAGACAGGGCTGTGCGATTAGCTCTGAGATCTCAACTTCAACTTTCACAACCTTTGAGATGTAACAAGAGCCGGGTCACCCAGTCATTCTGTTTTTGTTTTGTCTTTTTGAGGGATTGCTGTACTGTTTTCCATAACTTGTAACATTTTATGGTCTTCCCAGAAGTTCACATAGGCATTAGGTTTCCCCACCCCTTGCCAAGACAAATCATACTTCCAGACTACAGGCAGTTTGGGAGGCCGTGGGCTGGCGGTCAACTCACATAGTTACGTGGATTTTCTTGATCATATTATTTCCTTCCTGACACCCGGGATTTGCACTAAACATGACCTAAGAGTTCAATTCTGTTCTGCAGCCATGCTCTGTGCATGCCATTTGTCTGGGTCTCTCTGACAGAGTGTAGCAGGTAGCCTAGAAGATAGCAGTGCTTGAGGGGAAGGCTTAGAGAGAGCGAGCACCGGCCCATAGAGAATACAGCAAATACTTTCCCATGGGTTCAGATCTGCTTTCCAGTTCAGGATTGAAGAACTGAAGTCACCCATCTTTATTTGCAGATATGTTTTATTGGGCTAATTTTTCCTTTTTTGTCTGCCAACATGTCCCCTGTAGTTTTATTATGCCCCTGCTTAGTTATTTCTTGGACACTTTTGACTTTTGGAGTCCGCTGCCTGCCCCTCTCTTCTCTCTCATTAACCCCACATATAGATATATGTATAGTTTGAGGTCTATAAGTGCCAGAGCTCATTAAATACCAGACAATGCCCATTTTAAAGTAGGTGATATCCTAAGGCCAGAGGACTCATTGCCTTCTGTTTTCAGTGAGATCTTAAGCAAGGTGTGGCGTTACTGGATGGGATATTCATCAGTCAGCATCTCAAGTGGAACCTGAATCCCATCTTACTGATATTTATGTAGTGATTGTGCATGCGTGCATGCATGTGTGTGTAAGTGATAAAGCTGTTAGCCATCTGGCAAACAATAAAATGACTCTCCCAACACAAATATCCTATCACTTTGCAACATTTAATATCCGTGTACAATCCCATAGATTATCTCTACCCTTCAAAGTCTAGTAATAATGTGATCAAATCTACCATTCAAGAAAATTTAATATTTATCCTTTTTTTTTAATATTAGAACATGACAATGACAAGTCATTTCTCAGAGGAAGTTGACCCTGTGGAATACAAGTAGCGGTCTCTATCCCAATAAGCCCACTGGAGATTTCTAAAACATCAGATATCAGAATGCACTGAGTACATGTCACCTACCAAAGCGCCTGCCCCAGCTTAGCAATGGAGAGTCCTGGAGAGCCTGTCCATGAATTGTGGTCCTCCAGTGAAAGCAATGTGGAGTCCAGTGACCCCACCAAACATTGTGAAAAAGAATCCCACCCCATATTACCAGTCCAAGGAAAGATCAGAAATCCCAAAAATAAGCCCCTGGTCTCTGCTATAGCTGATGTAGGTTTTGTACCCTTGGAAAGTTGAACACCCTGAAAGCAAGCCATTCGGAGCCAGCGACAGTCTGTATTGATTGTTTTGGGGGTAGGGTACGCCTGTCAACCCTTTACCGGCTGCCGAACCAGCTCCCATTATTTTCTTCGGAAATTGCTGAAGTATGTAAAACCTTGAAGAGTGTGTGAAGCGATAAATGTTTAGAAAGCTCCTGACATTTTGCTGCTCACACACTCTGTAATTTAATGCAAAATGACATAGGAAGATATACCCCCTTGTAAGATGACGACTTGTAAATTCAAGAATTCTAAAGTCTGTATCTTAATCCATGAAAATCAGAGTTTAAACAGAACCCCTGCAAGACCATAATTTAAACGAGGCGTATGCACTTATATATTTATTACACACGTGCAATATAGACATCACTGTGGTTTTTTTTACTTATATGATACATTTTCATCATGTTATTAACAGGATGTGGTACTGATAACAACATCCTGAAATTATTGACATTTTAAAACATCCCATTTATCATATATAATAATAACAGGCTAGCACTGAGCTACTTTCATGTGTTATACTGAAGGAGTCATTTATTAATTAATAATATGCTCTTCATACTTATCCATTTAAGAATTATTTTATATGTACTTTTTTTAAAATAAATTGCTATCTTACCTGCAAAAGTGTTTTCTTAGATTTGAATTTTTTCAGAAGTTGGAATTTTTGCTCATTTTAATTCATTGATTTACCAGGTAATTATTGAAATGAATGTACTAAGGTATCCTTAGCCCTAAACTTAACCCCAAACCATGTCAGACAGTTCATATCGCTTATTACTCCAGCTCCAGAGGGTCCAGTGTCCTCTTTCGGGGTCTAGAGATAACCCTTTCATGTGCAAACACACGAATACACACACATACATATGATTTGAAAACAAAGGCCTTTAAAACAAAGACATCAACACAGTCTGAATAGCCTTCTCCCAGTTTCCACCATCTTGAATGATAAGGTGGATTTTTATAGTGAGTTGGTAGCTTTGTAGTTAAAGGCTGAAAGGTACCATGGTCTGGTTAGGCAGCACCAAATGCTTTCATGATCTGGAATCTAGAGTACAGAAGTGAAATACTTATATGTGAGAAAACATTCTGCTGAATGCCAACTATGCTTCATATACTCTATCGAGAATTCTTAACATCAACTAAGTAAGCTAGGCATGGCTCATTTTTAAATAAACATAATACGTATCATTAAATTTTCAAAGATTAAACACTAGGCTAAGGCTTGAACAAAAGCCTGAGTACATCCAAAGACAGTGCCCTTTGCCCTGGTTTATTTGTTTTTCTTACTACATTATTTGGGTATTTAACAACAGTTCTTTGTCAGGGGCAATGAGCACACTACCTCTGAGATGGTTTCTGGAAACACCTGTCTTTTTTTCAGATCACTTGTAAATTCCAATGTATATTATGATCAAAATGTCAAAACAAAGTTCTCTTTTGCAATATGCTAATGTGGCCATCATTGGATGTCCTTGTGACTATGCAGGCTTCCTGAGAAAATTGTTTCTAAACCATGCTCTTAGAGTGGAGGTAAATGTCTAGTCATTGTCAATGGTTAATATGCCAGTGACGAGGTCTTCTAAATATTTTAGACAAATTAACAAAAATAATATATTAAAAATTAATTTATAGTGAATGTATATACTCAAAATCATATAACAGTTCTCTAGTTACCTTTTCTAAATATTTTAAATAAGGAACAGTGATAAACGCAAGTATTTAATGAATGTGTATGCCTTATAAATGCATAAAATTGCTATCATTCCCACTTGAGAACCTCACATGAGTTATCTGATAGGTGCATTCAAAATTGATTCATCTCAGTTTCAAGTGTTGCACTTTTAGCCAGATGCGGCGGCGCACACCTGTATCTCCAGAATGCTCAAGGACAGTACAGTCTGTGTAGTGAGTTCTAGAACAGGGCTGTGTAGCAAAAACAAAAAGAGAGAGATTAAATGTTGCCCTTCTGACTTGCACACCTCAGTCTACTCTGACCATGCCACATGCTGTCAAGTTCCTCTGTGAAAGAAGGTTTGTTTTTTTTTTTTTTTTTTTTTTGCTTTTGACCACAATCAATGGAAAAGATCCTGGTTGTGGAGAACATGGAACAAATTGTAACAGCCAAACCTTCAGATGAGCCAGGGTCAAAAAGATTTGGTGAATTCTGCTTCAGAGACTTGTACAGCCTTCTTACAATGTGGAACACAGACAAGCCACAGTCAATAGTGTTTCGTGCTTAAGTCTTTCCTGGTACCAGTTAACTGAGTTATACTCAATTGTTATTGAAGTGCTGTCATTGTGCGCAGCATTTCTACGTAGATTGCATGTGTCTGAGGAATTTTGTTTATAATTCGTATTGCGCGGTTATCCCTGTTATTTCAGAAGATGGAAATTTGAACTTTACATACGAGTCTTGTTATAAACATGCTAAGCACTTGCTTTTGGAGTTTGGAACAGCAGACCTTTAAACAACTTCTATGCTTTCCCCCCCAGCAATGCATCTATTTGGCCTCAATTGGCACTTACAGCAGACTGAAAATGACACATTTGAGAATGGAAAAGTGAATTCTGACGCCATGCCAACAAACACTGTCTCGTTACCTTCTGGCGACAATGGTAAGAGAGAGAAACGCGGAGCCTGTCTTTTTCTTTTTCCGTCATTCTCCATAAACTTGGTTTTAAGCATGCTTGCATTCAGCTCATGTGGGACAGAAGAAAGGTTCGGAGGTAGGAGATGTCATCTGCTCGTGAGTATTTTTATTCATTTATTTGAGAAGTTGAAAAATCACACCTTTATTACATTCTGAATAGTATAATTGTCTGCCTTCGGGGAGGGCTGACGATTTGGCTCTTCTGCCATTCATTCTTACAAGCATGGACTGAGTTCTGTTTTCAGTAGACAAGTAGACTACAGTTCAGAATGTCATCTCTCGTGGTACCTGGCGTGTATTAAGTTTTCTTAATTGGGCTTGTACGTGGAGTTGGGACACCATACTGATCTCATTAGAAACGCTTTTAAATATAAGCCACATTTGAGGATTATAACTTACTGACCTTTACCCCGGTTCCCCTTCCTCCAGACCTTTTAGAGTTCGCACTTGGAGGTAACACAGACTTCTCAATCAGTAGTCTCTGAACAAAAATGGCATTTAAGTGGCTAGAGAATGCTGTACTTCGTTTTTCCAATATAAACCCCTCCAACTGGACCTATGCCTACATAAGCCTCTGTTGCTCATAGTTTCATGCTAATGTGTGTGTTGGCACATGCCTTGGCACTGATCTCCTCTGATGCTTTGAAGGATGTGCTGATAAGTTATGTCTTGGGCAACCTGTCAGACATCTCTGTCTCTGTCATGTGAAGAATTATTTGCTTTAAGGGGTTTCCTTGGCTCCTCTTCCTCTGCTTCCTCATTTTACCACCAGGATTTCCGTGTCAAATGCCTCAGTTCTTTGCGAGACTAGAACAGAGCCAGGGGCTCTTTAATTAGCAGCTTCTTATATTCTCCTTTACTGGCGGGCTGGGGCTTTGAACACACTCTCATTCGTTAGCTTTTCATCTTTTATCTTAACAGTGATATGTAGTTCTCCATATGTGGGTCATGATGCCTTTGGGGGTCAAATGACCCTTTCATGGGGGTTGCCTAAGATCATCTGCATATCAGATATTTATATTATAATTCATAACAGCAACCAAAGTAATTTTACAGTTGGGGGTCATCACAGCATGAGGAACTATGTTAAAGGATCACAGCATTAGGAAGTTGAGAACCACTGCTCTATGTCTTCAGCACCTTAAGGAGACTAAGGAATTTTACACCTTCCATTTTTCACAGTACTAGGAAATACCCTCCCGTATGGCATTGTTTATACAAAGAACTATGATCTGCTATCTGCCGTGTCACCACAGGGCCTCACTCTACAGTGGGCTAATAATGGCAGAGAAGAAATTTTTTTCTAACTGAAACTGCAAGTACCACATTTCGTACAGTATAAACATTACTGCTACGTGTTTTTACACATTGGCACCATGTGTAAACAGATCCAGAAACTACACAAAAATTAAGATCTGGTTTTTTTGTTTGTTTGTTTGTTTGTTTGTTTGTGTGTTGACTGAAATTGAGACTGTCTCTTAAAGTGGATGATCACGGCAAAGCTAGTCAAACAGTACTTATTAATTACTGCAGGGATTATTTGCACAGACAGCAGATCATAATTCTGAAGAATTCCGTGTTTTTTAGTGGACATTTGGTTGATGGATAGTATCCAAACCTGTTATTATTAAGATGAAGACACTGTAGCTAATTACTGTCACCACACTCAAATGTGGGGTCCTGAGAAAGCTGCGGGCCAAAAAAAGATGCTCATTCCAGATTCAGTTATGGCTACTGACATTTCTTTTCCAAGAGATATGAGCTCATATCAGCATTTCTCAGTGCACATAAGTACATGCTCAAATCTGAGTTTCTCTGCTCATTTACTTTGGTACAGTGAGCTAAGTGAATAGTTGTTCACGTTCGCAAGGAAATGCAGAATAACCCTAAAATAGACTATCTGGGATCCTGTAAGCTCCAGAGTGTTAGAAGCACGCCATAGGAATACAGTTTCTATAAAATATGGCTCTCTAAGCAATCCCTGAAAACAGTTACTAAACCCGTTGACCATAATATCAGTGGATACGTGTTCATCAATCAAACACACCCATGCACGTGTATGTTATAAGTAAATGACATTGTTAAATTAATATCTGTCTTTACATCTACAAATACGCTCTGGTGCTTTCTATTGTGTTTTATTATATTTTCCCCAGTAATTATTAATTATAAAATGATTTCTTAGTTTATGGAGAACTAAAGTTTCAAAAACTGCTTCCCTCGGCAGACAAAGAGTTAACACGTGCCACCAAGTCCCAGGGCATAAGCTATCCACGGTAACTCTTCCTCACCATAGAAAGAACTCTCTCCCAAAGTAGGTGGTAGCGGTCCACCAGAGAACTGGCCCAGCTGCCTCCCAAAAGAACAGATGTTTATGAAAATTTCAGATCAGGGGGGGAAAAAAAACAAAGACTGTGTGTTAGCTCAGACTTTGTTGACAAGGTGATCTAAACAAGTCACTTGTCTACTCTATTATTTCTCAAATGAAGCCAACAGTCTCCTTATTGTAAAGAGTGATCTCTTCTGTTTATCAAGTAGAGACTCTTGCTGTTTAGTTCTTCAGTGGTACAGGAGGGAGACTCTGTAAGAATGGAGGAACCAGCAATCAACTTCCTCTAAAAAGACTTCTGTGGTCAATTTGCAATATCCATGACCCGTCACCCACCACTTTAGATTTCTGAACTGTCCAGACCAGAACTGTCACATTATCTCTTTGAAAATTCATGGACAACAACCCTTGGAGGAAACCTTAAAATCTGGCACAAAATTTACTAGAATTAACTGTGCTAAACATAACGAGAAGATGACTTTCCCGGTTTTGAAATGCAATACTCTCACTTCTGTGGTCCTGTTTCGTCTGTATTTTGTAAGCATCATTCAAGAAACAGCCACTGTGCTAATGGCTCCATAATCTTCCTGCCTACCCTTGGTCCTGCACCAAAGCTTCTCAAAAGCAATTACTATCTAAAAGGGAACTCCACGTTGCAGTGTTATTCTTTACTCATGATTGCTAACACTTTCTTTGGCTAAAAATTGCAGAGATGGTCTAGCAGAAGTGTGGGGTCTGGCCACACTGATAGATATGGACAAAGTGAATAAAAAGGTAGGATTAAAAGTTTGGATCTGAAAGAGCTTCCTTCTAGAAACTAAAATTATTCCCTGGACTAACAGATTCATTTAGCCTAATGTACTGGAAAGAATTACACAGGACTATTCTCAGATGCTAGCCCCTTAACTCACTTACTTTATAACTAGTTACTTAACCTTCTGAGCCTTGATTTCTTCATGGGTACAGAGGGACTAAGAACCCTTAGCTCTTGGCTTACCAACTACAGCAGCCTGGGGCCCCACTATAGTTTTCTTGCAGTCTTCTGCCCTCCATATTTCCCAACAGTTGTTTCAGATCATCCTCCCCCACCCCAGACCCCACCTTGTATTCTGTTAAACAGAAAAATAGAAAATAGAGACCTCCAGCGCGCATTCTCTTTGGTTCCTATAAGCAAATCTCGATTCATACATCTGTTAGTTACTTTTCTCACTGTTGGAACAAAATAGCAAACGAAGGCAACTTAAAAAGAGGAATGTTTGTCCTGGCTCACAGTTTGATGGGGACAGTCCATCGTACTGGGAAAGGTGTGGTGTGAGGCGCCTAAGGCAACTGATGGCGTTGCGTCCTTAGTCGGGAAGCAGACAGAAACGAAAGTTAGCACCCAGCATTTAATGTCGATATTCCCACTTCAGCTAGCTCAGAGACTTGCCTGCTGGGTGATTTTAGACTCTGCTAATTTCATAGTCCATGTGCACCATCGCACTACATGTTTGGGAACCCATCCTTCCACCATCTTCCCACCATTCAAGGACGTTTGCTCTTGAACACTCTTGATCCTACCCTACATCTTTAAAATCTCTCCAGTACGAGGGTGGAGAGCCGCCTCAGCAGTTAAGAGCATGTATTGCTCTTGCATCAGTGCCAAGATCCATTCCCAGCACCCCTATCAGGCAGCTCACAACCAGTTGTAACTAGCTCCAGGCCTCTGGCCTCTGAAGGCAGCTGAACTTATGGGCACACACAGACTCACGCACGTATGCATAATTTAAAAGTAATAACAATGAAATCCCCCTAGTATGCTGATCCTTTCCAGCCATCATATGAACATTCCACTGTTTCTTATATTTCATGAAAAATAAAACCCTTTGACCTCACCCTTCTCTTTCATCTCCACCCTACCGCTCTCTTCGTTCCTTACGGGCAGCTTCTGAAGCATAGTGTGGTGTAGATTTTCTGAATCCACATCTCACCTTTTATGTGAGTCCATGGCAGTCCTGTTTCTGCTGTATTCTGTTTACATGGCTGTCCTCTATCACCGCCCTTATCGACACTCACCATTTTCAGGTATCCAGCTGCTGCTGATTGCACCCGGAAATGTTCTTTCCTTTTTCTCATATTTGAGATCTCTATATTTTTAAAAAAATCTTACCTGAAGTATTCATTTCCATAGCATGGATAGTACCACCCTGGCCGGGTCTTCATTTCGTTTTTAGTAGCCACATCTATTGGTTGATCTGGCTCATTGCCTTTCGCCTGCTCACCAAACACCGCAATTTCTCAGGACCCTGCTCTGTCATGGTATAACTACACTTGATCTTGTCTGTACTCATCTTTAGTTACATTCTATGTAACTCTGACTCCATCAGTAAGTGCATCCTAGGTTGCATTCCTTAGCTCCAGACAGCAACTACAAAAAAAAAAAAAAAAAAAAAAAAATCAGCGCTTCTCCGGAGCATTTGCACCTGAGCATCTTCTTAGCTTAGCAAATTCCAAGCGTTAAAAATCTGAGCACATCAACTGCTTAGGTTTTCTAGTACTGCATAAGAAGCCATACCAAAGTTCACTAGTTTACAGAAACCGTTTTTCATCTCTTGCAATCCTGCCAGTTGTCTAGGCAGTTCATATATTTCTTGGCTGGGACTTCTCATGCAATTGCCTCCAGATGTCTGAGGCTGCCTGAAGGCTCCATTAAGCCGGAAGTCCAAGAGTGCTCACTCAACTGGCTAGCAGCTGATGTTATATATTTACTCATGCTCAGCTCTGCTGTGGCTGTGGGCAGGAACATCTGAACACAGCCCTTGCATGCGGTTTAGGTTTCTCAGAAGGCAGTAGCTCATTCTAAGGAAGAACATCCCAAGGGGCCTCATTCTCATTGACCTACACAGAAGCACGGGGCTTCTTCCAACTTAGCATCAGACATTCTAGCAAACTGACAAGTCAAGTGACTTGACTGAGAGGCAGAGCTTGCCCAGGGTATATCCTGAGACCCTGGTTCAATCCCCATCACCACAAACAGCTGAGGTCATCCCAGCTTCACAATAAGGGTCTCAAGCTTCCTTTCCTTTTAAGGGAACTTTAAACTTTAAGTTAAGCAGGAATTAAGCTTCACTTTTTTTTTTAAGTTAAGCAACTCATGTTTTTATTTGTTTTTTTTTTCCCCCATAAGAGTGTCAGGTTTTTTTTAATATATCTTAATTAAACTATAATTACATCATCTGTTCCCTTTCTGCCCTCAACCCCTCCTATGCTCCTTCTCTCCAATCTCTTCCACGTTTCCCATTTCTCCCTCTCAAATCGATGGCCTCTTTTTATTGTTGTTACATATGTGTACATGCACATATATATGTAAAACATGTATGTGTGTGTGTATATATATATATATATATGTCCATTTTTTGTTGTTTGTGTGTACATGATTTCAAGACCAACCACTTTGTATAAGATAAGCAGTCGGCGGGGTCTCTTCCCCAGAAGAAGCTGATTCTTCCCTTCTCTCAGCAGTTGGTAGTTGCCTATGGTTCTATGTCTAGGGGTGGGACCTCTTGGCACTTTCCCCCTTCCACATCAGCATGTCTGCTGATACTGCCATTTGTTCCTGTCTTGTTTATGCAGGCATTTCCAGGAGACATGGCCTCCTGGCGGTCCCCTGGCCCTCACACCCCCTTCTGAGCTGTTCTGTGAGGATTAGGTCCAGAAGTTGTATTGAAGATGTACCTGTTGGAGCTGGTCTCTACCACAGTCCAGTTGCATTGGGTACAATTGCTGTTTTCCTGTATAATACATACAAGTGTATGTATATACATATACTGTGTGTGTGCGTGTGTATTAAATGAAGTTATACCGCTTGGCTGACAAAGCTCCCCAAAACAGCCGTTGACTATCTAACAGACCCATGCTATCAAGCACGAGCAACCTCCATTTGAGTGCTTGATCAGGGTAGTCCAAGTGATTTCTGAAAAGACACAGCCTATTGCTATTGCCCTAGGTTGTCTCTGAGGGACTAAAGTTTTTTACGTTCCTTTTGCTGAAGTCACTGCACACGGAGGACAAGGGTCCCTGGTTGTTTGAGCCATGTCTAACCTGAAAGCCTCCTGTCTGCCGATCTAGTTCCCATACCACCAGAGAGTAGTATGCAAGCTTCCAAAGGAGGGAAGCAACAGTCCTGTCCAGCTGTGAGGCCTATGAACCACAACTCAGACCAGCATGACAAGATAGCCTAAAGATGCAGTAGTGGCACCCCTACCATAGCAGCAACCAACAGCTGTCTTAATTGGACTTAAAGGCCACCTCAACAGGAGGGAAATCATGCCTGTTCCAGGAAACCTCACCAACTACCTGAGGCTAGTGAGGGCACAGACTACCACTGTCACTTTACTAAGTCAGCACAATCCCTTAATTGCATTCTAAATCTTGCACCACCCCTCATCAAAAGAGCTTTTCTTTGTAGCGGATGAAAACATTACAGGAAGCTCCCCTGCTTGGTTATGTATACAAGGAGATACACATGTACAAGAGCTTGTGGGATAGAGACTGTGCCCATCTCCCAAAAACACAATTGTCACATCACCTCTCTTTTCAGATTTGCCTCTTCTTCAAAGCTTTCTCTAGCAGAAAATACTACCTGGTTACTTGCTTGATAAGTGTAGTACAACTTATATAGGAATCCAATCTTCTTACATCTTCTGTTGAACCCACTGGCAAGCCCCCAGAGTTCTAACTCCCTGTCTTGTGAGTTCTGTCATGTTTCACCTGTTCTCCCACAGCTCCTGTTTACAGTGCTTCTACTCTTGCCTATCAGTTCTTCAGACACAAGTAACAGTACCTCACCTGACGCCCTCCAGTCCCCTAAATTCTATCCGCACGCTTTAGATGACTGAAAAGTCTCTCCACAGTCTGGCTGTTCACCACACTGTTAAGACAGAAGTGACATAGTAGAGAGATGAAGTCTGGCATTCTGCAGCCAAACCCACCTGGCTTCACATCCAACTTGTAATGATTAGTATCTGTATTACTTGGGACAGTGCCTCTAGGGTTTGGGTTTGTTTATTTGTTTGTTTTTGTCTACATTTTCTTGCCAACTAAAAGTAACCTCATGGAATTTTCTGCGAAAAGTAGTTTTAAGTGGTGCTACATGGTACATTGATGAAAAATATAAAGGTGTTTTCCATTATTACGCTTTCTTTGCTAAAACGTAAGGCAAAGACTATTATTTTCCTGCTACTCTCGCAAGCTATTAGCATAGTCCTTGCCCAGACTAGTTCTTTTTGTCAGTGTCTGACCAAAATCCTCATGGAAAAATTGAATATAACATGTAAAGTATATAAAGAGCCAGGACAGTATCTTGTCTAAAGTATATGCAATGCCAATATTGGTGAAGGAAAGGAATTGAGAAGTGTTCTGTCACTTGTTGGCCTTTAAGCAAATTGCCTTGTCTGACTTCTAGCTTCTTTATGGAGTACTAGTTTCCTTTAAGTCTGATAATGGTATATATAAGAAACCAATCTGTGACACGTATCACTAATTATGGGTTTGCATTTTTCCTTTAATTCAATTATATATTTGTGATTTACAGCAAAATCCCTTTAAAGCATAGATCCTGAAATTAGTATCAATTCTATCTTCTCAAACTGTAATAGAGATCTTTTTTTTATATTTTTGCTTTCTTGGAGGATTGGAGAGTATGAAAAGATTGCTATTCTTATTTTTCCCTTTAATGCATAATGCTCATTTATTTTAGAGGTGTTTTTTGAGCATGGATTATATGGTATATACTAACCAAGGCCCTGAAGTAAATAGCAGTTTGGGGGAGAGGGGAGACACCCAAGACTGTCCCAGACACTTATTTCCATTGCATCTCAATTGGTAGGCGAGACAGAAATGAAGCAGAGAATCACAATGAGTTAGAAAACCACAATGGGAAAAAGTAGGTGATACACAGCGGGACCTCACTTTTTACTGAAATCTGTATTAGAAAGAGGCGATGAGATGAATGACAAAATTTGATGTAAGCGAATCTGCTGTAATCCAGGACTAACCTGAAAAGCCATAAATGCTGATTAATGTATGTATGAGTTACCTTCCATCAGAGTTTGTGACATGAACACGATTAGGGTGGAAAGATCCGTTTTGGCTTCTGCTTGTTAGGGACTGTCCGTGTTCTTCTTGCTTTCTCCATTGGCTCCTTTTATTCCATCCAGAATTCCCCACTTGGGATGATGCTACCCACACTGAGGGCAGGACTTCCCTAAATTAATCCTCCCTGGAAGCATCCTCTCAGCTACGCCAGGAGTACCTCTCACAGGTGAATCTAAACCCAGGCAGGCTGGCAGATTAATCACCACAGCCGGTGTAACCGCTATAACCATGGCAAGTGGCTCCTCCAGTAGAAAACGATCGAGCAAACACAAGCCTCTCCTTAGGTATGAAGAGACATTGGAAGCCTGTGTGAGTTCTCCTACTTGAATAAAATTACAGCTGAGCCTAAAATTTATATGAGCGTTCAGTTTCCTCCCGTATTAGACAGCTTCAGAGACGTGAATGTTACAGCAGGTTACTGACCACTCTGCACTGAAGGGATGGGAACCACGGAGCTACAAGCGCACTGAGCTTTAGTCAGTGCTGTTCATAGTTCAGTGTTGTTGGGAATATTGTAATATTCCCTCATTGGAAGCTGTCATGATTTTTTCCATTAAGCTAGTGCAGAGCAGCTCTGTTTTAGTCTGTGCGGACTGTAATATAATACTCTGTATCTACATGTTCTGTCATGGACACGTGGCCTGTATAAACAGGTGTGTTCTCCCAGAGATCGTCAAAGTCCACATATGAATGGACCGGAAGTTAGGACGCAGAATTGAAGTACAGGCTGTTGGTTACGTATAGGTGCCTAGCCTTGCCTCCTGTTATTTTAATTATTCGTGCCTCTGTGGGATCTAAAATGAATATTATTATTTGCCCTACTTAACAGTTGAGGTTAAACTTTGACACTTGGATTTTCTTCTCCACCCCCCCCTTTTTTTATTTTATTTTAATCACTGTAGTCTGGTTTGCTCACATCCTATATAGAGGGCAAATTTATGGTGTGTATGAGGAAATGTTTAGTACTTTTTAACCTTACATGTTTTTTTCATTATCACAAAGTAATTTTCAATTGCATACCGAACTTCATAATTACCAGCATAGTTTTAAATACTCTGACTTGTCCTAACTGGTTAATGTATCCATGGGATGTTCTTCAGAGGTCAAGGGACTTTTTAAAGACTTTCTTTAAAACACCACTGTGATGATGTTTTCATGTAAGCAGGGATACCAATAAGGCAAGGTTGTAACTTTATGTACATGGTCTCTTTCTGTTTCCCACACTGACAACTGTATTTTAAGACGTCAATACCGTTAATGAAAGAACTCACAGTTATCAGGTAAAAAGACAGCCAGTAACTCCCCCGTTCAGGCACAGTGGTACAGGTTGAGAAATCTTCAGGATGGTGCTCTGTTGTGTTTGAAGACTTGGGGCGTTTCATTCTCACTGTGAATTCTTTCATTGCTTTGATTGTAACCCACAAGCCTTGGGTTTGCATAACTCCAAGGCACTATATGTATCTTCCGTTTTTCCTTCTTTTCCTCTTAGCCAACAATCTTGCATTTCCTGGGCAGCCAACCTTGTATTTCCTGGGCACACAACCTTGCATTTCCTGTGTACACAGCCTTGTATTTCCTATGATCCTTCCCAAGTTCAGGCTCTAGGGACATAAGACATAATGATCTTAGTGAGAGGCACGAGAGAGCCTTAAGGATGGCCTTCCTTTTATTTCCTCTGAAGCCAGAGTTCTCTGGAATTCAGGATGAGATGAATTTTTAGCTTTTCACTGAGAGACCCAAGGGCTTCAAGGGGGGGGGGAGGTCGCTCTGTGCAAGTGTTTACAAGCTTGTGAAATAGTGCCAGTTGCTCACTGACTTCCTGGAATGTTTACAATTTTAAAAGGACATCTGAAAAATACTACCAGAAATAGTATATACTTGACGTGGACAAATTAAAGAGGTACCGTGACTTGAAAAGCAACAAGACAGGTTTACAAAGGCCCTTTGCCACCCTAAAGCTCACCCTGATATTCAAAGGAGCTGCTTAGGCAAAAACAGTACATTGCTCCATGCCAACACTCTTAAGCCAAAAAAAAAAAAAAAAAAAAAAAAAATCAGTATTTTTTTCTTCTATCTCCACACTACTGATTTTTATCAAGAGGCTTAGTTTGCATTTTCCTGTCAAAAAAGCCACATCTTAAGGTTAAATAAATAAATAAATAGAAAAAAAAAAGCTGAAGTAAATCAAAGTTAACAGGTATTTAGAGACAAGACTCCTGTTCACAGAAGAATCTAGAAGACTAAAAAACCTTCAAGATGTATTGTACTTATATCCCCTTTAAAAAAACTATACACATTTCGGTTACATTTAATTTTTTGAAATCATGTGATGGGTTCTATTTTAAATCTTTTTCTCTATCTGAAGCTGTGGTTTCAGTTTTTACTTGAGCACGTTGCACGGAATTTGACCTAGTTATTTTTTTTTAAGTACATTAAATGTTTGTGTGAATAACATAAAAGGAATAGGAATGGGAAGCAAGTGAGTGAAGTGAGCGAGGACTTTCTGGGTAGCTCACATAGCTGTTCATACGTGAATATTAAAGAATAAGTCAGACGCCTGTATTCTATCCTTGGTTTTCTTTCTTATGGAAATGCAAACATGAGCTCTCTTGCTACGAAGTGAAGGGCTGAGGATGGAAAGTGTCCTGTAGCATGACTTGTTCAACTCTTCTGGAATTGCTTCTTGTTGTATGTCAGAAATCACGTTACAGTGTGCTTGCCATTGGTATGCGAAGGCCCTACGAGGTGGTACTTCCAACACATTGCACTTAGTCTCGCTGAGAGCAAAGGGGCAGCTTCCTTCTTGGTAAAAGATTTCTTGTAGATTTTAGAGTCAGTTCTTTGCCAATACTGAATACCACACTAGCAAAGGCTTGACCAGGCCTGAGCCAAACAGTCTTGATTGTATCTGTTCTTCTTCTACTGCACATTTGCTTAATCTGGTATAGTCACCATGCAGTGAAAAAGAGCGAACTATTGTCTGCTTTAATGCACCTTTGCTGTTATAATATTTTTGAATGCTTTCATCTCATTATGTGCTTTAAATATATCCATTTCATTAGCTCCTGTAATTCATGGGAAGTATCTACTCTATAATTTAACTGACAAAGCTTGTATTCGTTAAAATCAAATTTACTCTGTGTCAGAAAAAAAAAATCTGATGTGTTTTCCAGTTCAGATAGTTAATCTGGAGTTTGTCACAGCCTCTAAGTTCTGAGTTCCTGCTCTATGTGGGAACAGGACTCTCCTGTCATCTTGACAATTGGAACAAATAAGACGTTGCTGTGTTTTTTATTTATTGCCTTTCCTCTGTGTCAGTCTGAAGCCAAAAAGCATTCTTGGACAGTGACTGAGAATACTGACAAAGCCATCATACAAATTAGTGTTCTCCCCCGTTGGTGTATGAAATGTCAAAATGTGCCAGTTGCCCCCAGCACTCCATTTTGAACCCTCCCTTATCCTTGATGGAGGAATCTGTAAGACAGAGAATGCCAGCAAGACTCGCCTTGGGTTTATTGTGTCTTGACTGGAAAGAGCATCATGAACCAAAATACCTAAAGTTTGCCTTTGTTCAGCCTAGGGAAGCTCCATGCCATAATACAGCATAGTGTACAAGGTGTTCAGGGTGTGAGCCGTCCTAGTGCAGATATACACGGAAAGGTTGGTGAAGTTCTAGAAATCAGTTCCCTAAAAAAAGACCCCTTTCCTGGCTGATTAGTCTTCGTGGCAGAACAATACACAGAACTTAGTGACCACCAAGTGTGAGAGGATGCCTCCCCATGGCGAGCTAGCAAGACATTGTGCAGATGGCTCAAGCGCAGAGCCCTTTAATCATAGTCTGTTCTCCGTCTTCAAGGAGGGAGAAGCTGATCTCAACAGAGCTCAGTCTCCAGGGCTGTCCCTCCCAATCCCGAAGATCACAAACCTAAGGTTGTTTGCCTGTACCCCAGTCCAATCATCTACACATTGGGGTTCCCACACTACCCTCCGTTGGCTTGACTAATTTGCTAGCCTGACTCACAGGACTCAGAAAAACATATTGACCAGCCTGTTGGAAAGGAAGTCACGGAGGACACAGTGGAGGAATCTGTAGGTCAAGGGGATGGGGTGGGCATAGTCCCCCTCTTAGAGCCTCTGGGTGACCAGCTGTCCAGAAGCTCTCGAAACACCTTCGTTTTGGGCTATTACGGAGGCCTCGTGACATAGACACAACCAGTAAAGCCAGTGGCCAGGTGTCATCAGCTCAACCCTGGCGATTGTGAGACTTGAGATCTACTCTAATCCTAGGTTGGTTTAGCCCAATTCGTGAAGCCTTCTATGGCCACTCAACCCCAGTGAGCTCAGTATCTGTCACTTCAGAGATTCTAAGCTTCTTAAAACGTATGTCCCAGGAAATGAGGACAAATGCCAAATGTGTTTCATAGGGCCCTAGGCTCATGACTATGGTAATTGTGGAAGACCCCTGGTCTGAGAGACTTCCATGAGCACCTGGCTTCCTGGATTCTATGACATTATGACATAACTGGCCTTTTTCATTTTGTGTACAGAAACATCACCACATCTGCTACTGTTAAGTCAAGCACTGTTTGGTCAACCATGGGGTTGTTTGCTTGCTTGTTTGTTTTGCCTTATTTTGTTTTGGTTTTGTTTGCAAATAAAAGAACCCTCTTTCTGAAAAGAGGCACCTGTTAAATGAGCTATAGGACTAATTGGGTAAGTTGATACACTGACTAGAGTAACAGTGGGCTCTCATTATTTGCCTAAAAAAGGGAACCCCTGGAAATCAACAGATAGAGAAAACAAGAAAAAGAAACCCACCTATTAAGCTACTTGGAGACAGTGGAACCCTAAGTCCGAGAGGCCAGAACTCAGTTGCTGTTCTCAAAGCTGATATACTTGAACAAAGATGAAGTCTTAGGGAAAACAACTTGGGGATCGGTGCCAGTGTATACTCACCAGCCCCCAAAGCACAGGTGTGCTCATAAAACTGCTAACATTTACCTCCATCACCAAAAAGTAGACAGAGTCGCCTGCATAAGCTTCTGAAGCAACAGAAGTGATTGTTAATAACAGGAAAGTATAATAACAGGGTTAGGCGCTTATTACCTGGACAGATGAGTCCAAATGTGAGCCATACCCATGTTTGGGAGGGTGTGTACACAGCATATTGTAGTGGGGAAAAGGCAGCTGCTGTCTTCAGCATCATGAAAGTTGCCTCATCCCAGGCTGACGCTTAATGCCAGCAACCCCAGCTTCTCTGTAAGCTGAGGTCAGTGGACCCCCAGAACAAGGCCTGCTGAGCCTGCAGGGAATTGCCACGGCACCTTACACAAAACATCTCAAAAGTAAAAGCAAAATGAAACCTGAGTTATATACCTCAGTTGTGGAGTACTTCAGTGTTCACCATGTATAAGGCCATACATAGGCTTATTCTCCTGTACTACATACATACATACAGACAGACACACACAAAATCACTTTATGTGGAAGTCAATCAGAATGTAAATTTGTTAGCAGTTTATAATGAATTATAACAAAGAATGATATATGGCTTTAAAAAAAACTGTTATTCTTACAAAACTGATTATTCAAAACGAAAGTATATCCATCACACCTTTAATCCCAGCACTCAGGACACAGAGGCAGTCAGATCTCTGTGTGTTCCAGACCAGCCAGAGATACACAGATTTATTTTCTCTAACAAAAAAAATTAATTATAACTTTATGCGCTATACTTGTAAGGTCTGTGGATTCTATAGTGTGGTTGAATGAGTTAAAGCATCTTACATGAAATAGATGAATAGATTTAAATGGTAACTTAAAACAGTATTTTTATTTTAATTAAAAAGTGTTGTTTTGCATGCTGGAGAGGATATGGAGAAAGGGGAACCCTCCTCCACTGCTGGTAGGAATGTAAACTTGTACAACTACTTTGGAAATCAGTCTGGCTTTCTCAGACAATTAGAAATAGTGCTACCTCAAGATCCAGCCATACCACTTCTTATATTCAAAGCATGCTCAACTATACAACGTAGACACTTGCTCAACCATGTTTGTAGCAGCTCTATTCGTAATAGCCAGAAGCTGGAAACAACCCAGATGTCCCTCAGTGGAAGAATGGATACAGAAATTGTGGTGCCTGGAATACTACTCAGCTATCAAAAACAAGAAAATCATGAAATTTGCAGGCAAAATGTGGGAACTAGAAAATATCATCTTGAGTGAGGTAACACAGAAGCAGAAAGACACACATGGTATATGCTCATTCATAAGTGAATATAAGCCATATACTACAGGATAAACATACTAAAATCTATATTCCTAAAGAAGCTAAACAACAAGAAAGACCCTAGGGAATATGCTCAATCCTCATTCAGAAGGGCAAATGCAGTAGACATTGGAAGCAGGAAAAGACAGGGAACAGGACAGGAGCCTACCACAGAGGGCCTCTGAAAGACTACTGATCAAGGTATCAAAGCAGAGGCTGAGACTCTTAGCCAAACTTGAATGTATGGAATCTTATGGAAGAAGGGGGATATAGAAAGACTTGGAGGGGACAGGAGCTCCAAAAGGAGACCAACAGAGGCAAAAAAAACTGGGAGCCCTGCAGAGACTGATACCCCAACCAAGCACAATGCATGGAGAGGACTTAAAACCCAGCTCAATGTAGCCCATGGACTCAATGTAGCCCATAGACTCAGTATCCAAGTGGGGTCCCTAGTAAGAGGAGCAGGAGCTGTCTCTGGCATGAACTCAGTGACAGGCACTCTGATCACTTCACCCTGAGGGGAGCAGCCTTGCCAGGCCACAGAGGAAGACAATGCAACCAGTCCTGATGAGACCTGTTAGCCTAGGGTCAGAGAGAAAGGGAGGAGGACTTTCCCTATCAGTGGACTAGGGGAGGGGCATAGGGGGAGAAGAGGGAGGAAGGGAGGGATTGGGAGGAAACAAAAGAGGGGGGGTCACAGCCAGGATACAAATTGAATAAATTGTAACAAAGGATAATAATAAAAAAAGCGAAAATTAAATTCAAAAAGAAAAAAATGTGTTTAATAAAAAATGATTTCTACTGATGATATGGAAAACATGAGTTGGAAACTTGAGTCATGATGCCATAGTTTCTTTGCCTCAAAGTATCAACCTTGCAGAGATGGTTTGAAGTTGACTACAAACAACATAAGCGAAACTCCCAGTCCTACATGTTCAGAGAGACTGATCCCATCACACCCAGCGCCTGACCTCTTTATCAGTGCTAATTCCCTGTATAAACATAGGGCACTGGGCAGAAGCTCCTTAATAGAAAATGCTGTGGAGCATTTAAAAGTGTCACTGAGCAAAGCAGCCTATCTATCCAGATAAGAAGCAAAGCATTTCCAGATGATCTAACCCTCTTCATTTCATCGTGTATCCTAATGTTGCTTCAATGAATGTGTAGTTGTTACAAAATAATGTTATGTGAATGGGGCATGACTTATGATCCAAGCGTTCATATATGAGAAATCTCTTTTGATGTTTCCTTATAGTCTTTTATAATACCAAACTGCTTTGAGAAAAATGGACCTTAACTGCTTTATTAGTCACTGCTATGACTGTGGACACCGAGGAAGAAATGACTGTATGAATTATAAATAATGGTGCTTGATTAGGCTTTCTTGTATAACCCCTCTTTACATCAGAGCTGGGCTGTTACGGCCATTTCCCCATTCTCCTCTTCGTCTCCTGACTTCCTGTAGTGTGCACTTTAATACTCCTCAAACAATGATTTTATGTTACCGCTTGAACTTTTAACAGGTCTCTGTTTAGCCATAGCTGTCCTTGGCAAGTGTCGGTGTATGTGTCACTGTAGGATACAGTGGTCCAGGTAAAAAGTAATCCTGACATTTACTAGACTGAGATAAACTCTCCCTCAAAGCTCACATTTATCCACAAGAGTGAATCTGTTTTGAATTGCCTCACACCCTCTCAGCCATCAGCTGGTGCCAGCCATACTTGTCTCTGACTATGGGGAATCTTTCCTCGTAATCTTGAGTTCTGTTCCTCTGATGCAGAGAAGTGAGGAGAAGGGAAGGGAAGGGGAAGACAGTGATGGAGGGAGGGAGGAGAAATACAACATTTCTGCATCAAGAACTGTTTATATAATTATATCATTATCTAATTCCTCCAGCCTCTGGTTTTTAGACTATAGCAGAAATAGCATGCATAATGGTTAATATATGCATCCTCAAGAAAAGGTGTAATAACGCTCCTTGATAGAGGGAAAGGGAAAAGTAGTTATAAATGAGAAACCCCAACTCTGCTGCTGTAAATAGCCTATTCTTTAATAGAGATGTAGATACACTCTTCCCTTTACACCCTTACTTTCCTTTACTCTCCCAGTAATCCTACTGATGTCTTGCATTCATTTAGACAAGGTCACTAGGCTGAGCTCTTGTCTAGACCTCAAGTGTGGCCATCCCCATTTTCCAGATGAAATTTTATGTCCAGGCTTTTGGTCTCTTCCAGAAGGTCCCTCAGCCTCTGACATGGCCATGACTCAAACCAAGGTTGTTAGACTTAAATTTTTTCTTCTCTAGCACATGCATCTAAGCACGGACCCTTCTCCACATCGTTTTTTTAAAATTTGTGATATTTATCTTAACTCAAGAATCTTGTTGTACTGTTCACAGTTCTCTAAAGGAACAAAACCAATAGAATGAATATATGTTCAAAGGTTATATAGACTGACTCACAACAAATAGACTGGTTGATCTAGTAACAGCTGTCTTCACACTGTTCAGCTCATGAGTTTGGGGTCTCAACAGTTCCTATCTGATACTGAAGAGCCGCTAGTCTTCAGTCTAGATTTGAAGCCTAGAGAAGCTGGGTTCTGATGTTCGAGAAGGAATATAACAGCAGCAGTGGTGGCGGCAGCAACAGAGCAGATGAGCCTGCCAATAAAAGAGCAAGCAGAAAGGCCAAAGAAAAGCCTTCTTCTTTTTTTTAAATCCAGCCAGCCACAAGGAAGGTATCACTTACATTTAGAGTGGCTCTCTCATTTTGAAGAACCTAATCAGGAAAGTGGAAAATTCTTCACAGATGGGTCTCAAGGCTTGCCTTTTAGTTGACTACTGGTTCAGTCAAGTTGGAAACCAAGATCAGTCACCACACTTAAGCAACCTGTCCTTCAAAGCCCAGGTTACAGTGGGGATGGCCTTCCCTTGACCCAGTCACACGAAGCTCAGTTCATCAGCTTGTGCAGACTGTCTGTTTGACCGGGCAACCAGCCCAGTGAAGACTAAGCTGTTTAAGCTATCTAGTAAATGGTTTCTAAGCTACTGCTCTCCGGTTTGTATTTCTTATTACTACGTCAGTGCTCTGTCCCTGGCAGACACTTAATAAAATGGAAGCAATATTAAATTAACAGCTCTTCACAGATAGAAGGCTCTCTCCTCTCTTTAGGATAAGATATAATTCTCAGATTTGAGATTAAATCTTAAAATTTCTGAATTAACAAGTTCTCTGGAGGCTATTTCCAGTTTAATAATAAAAAAAAAAAAAAGGAAAGAAAGAAAGGACGGTAAGCCAATGTTATTATCACATTAAAAGAGTTGGATTTGATAAAGGATAATTTGCCTCTTCAGGTTCCGTGGGCCTTTTGGTTTGTTTGTTTGTTTGTTTGTTTTCACTGGAAGTAAACAAAATCCCTCC
Organism: Meriones unguiculatus; assembly: GCF_030254825.1. Lineage (NCBI taxonomy): Eukaryota > Metazoa > Chordata > Mammalia > Rodentia > Muridae > Meriones > Meriones unguiculatus. The sequence goes on along the minus strand of NC_083352.1, from coordinate 39,472,251 downwards.
TCTTGCCAAGAGTAACTAAGAAAGGACCTTGACCGGGAGGCAAAGGGCAGCATCAACCCACCAAAAAGCAACCTTGGATCTGTTTTCCAGAACCAGGCCATGGTGCTAGGAGATGGCAGGCATTTGGGAAGCAGGGGGTTTGTTTGTGTATTCCCTGAGGGTTGAAGGTCGTGGAGGTGTGGCACAGTGCCCACCAGTACTCATGGTGGGTCATGAAATGGGAAGCCTTGTAACAGCCTGCATTATAACGAAAGAAAATGTAAGCCGGGCAGTGGTGGTGCACACCTTTAATCCCAGCACTCAGGAGGCAGAGGCAGGCAGATCTCTGAGTGTGAACCAGCCTGGTCTACTGAGCAAGTACCAGGACAGCCATCGCTATGCAGAGAAACCCCATCTCAAAAAACCTTACAGAATTTAGGCCTTTCCCTCCTCTTCTGTTTCTTGAAGCCCTGCTCCCCCTACTTACCTCTTTTCACGTGTGATTTCCCCCCAATGCCCCCAGTGCATGACTTAAAGAGGACTACATAAATCCGAAACATCGATTGGTTAAAGAGCAGCTTGGAAGTCTCCCTAATCTATTCTGCCCTCATTTACACGCTGCAGTATGATGGTTAGCATAGCCAAGAAGCACCAGACTGTATCTCTCCCAAGAAATAACAAGGCATATAACTTATAATACATTTATGTTCCAAACAAATGAGAAACACTGTCAATGTGAAAACAGCTTCAGTGAGCAGCATACCTTGGAGAAAGCTGGAGAATTTTGACTTAAATGCCCTAAAGAATGTTAGATAAGAGTTGGTAAAACAACACTTCACCAAAAAAAAAAAAAAAGTTATTAAAGTGAAAACAACAAGGGAGTATCTCACGTATCAGAAGAATTCCTGGAACAATGAGGGGAAATAACTCTCTGAAAAGAAACTGTTATTTTAATGTGTTGTTCTTCATCGCTGGGTCTCTCACATTCAGGAAAATTAGGTGGACTTACACATGAAAATAACACCATAGATTCCGGAGAACTTGATATTGGCCGGAGAGCAATTCAAGAGGTTCCTCCTGGGATCTTCTGGAGATCACAGCTCTTTATTGATCAGCCACAGTTTCTTAAGTTCAACATCTCTCTTCAGAAGGATGCATTGATCGGGGTTTACGGCCGGAAAGGCTTACCGCCTTCCCATACGCAGGTGAGTGTGGGCACCTTCCTCCGCAAAGAGCGGGCCCCCGGTTCGCATTTCCAGACGCTCCTCCAGCCCTGAAACTCAGCTGCTGGGGAAAGCCTTCGCCCCTAACTGCCTCCCTTGCCACAGAAGTCTGAGGGCAGCTCGTGCTTGTTTGAGACCTCTGAGTCACTAGAAGGAAGAATGGCAGGGCTTGTGTTGCTAATGATTGGCTTAAAAATGTCGGAGGCACTTAATGAACAGAGCAGCGGCTGAAAATCTAGCACACTGTGCTCTCTCCAAGGTTCTGTTGCAATTTCAGGTGGGTTTTTTTTTTTTTTTTTGCCTTTCCTAGGACAGATGTATATATATCCACCTTAAATCTATTGATTTGGTTAAAGCGGTTTTGAGATTTATGTCAGGTGTTTTGTTTTGTTTTGTTTTGTTTTGTTTTGTTTTGTTTGTTTTAGTGAAGAAAATACGGGAACACAAGCATAATAAGCATGATAGTTAACCTCAGTTTCTCTTTGAAAATAAGGAAGAGTAATGTGACTAGACAGAATGCTCGTAGAAAGCCAAACATGGTGGTGTCAGCGTGGTCCTCAGACTACTGGATCCTTAGCATTTTGAATTCAATTCTGGGTATGAAAACACTCCCACTGGAACAGCCAGAACTGGAGAACCACTATTGAAATGTCCAAAAACGAGCCAGGACCTTGTTGCACAGATCTGCAATCACAGTTACTCTGAAGGCTGAAGCAGGAGAATCACAAGTTCAAGGCTAGCCTGGGCAGCTTAGTGAGATGAATTACAAAGTTAAAAACTAGGTGAGGAAAAAAAAAAAAAGTAGGCAAGGAATATGACTAAATTATAGAGTGCTTGCCTAGAATCTTTGAGGCCTGACACCCTAGGTTCAATTGCCTAGGGTATGGCAGGCTCAACTGCCACAAAATAATAATAATAATAATAATAGTAATAATAATGATAATAATAATTAATAAAGTCCGTAATACTGAGTCATGATGTGTGTGGTTTGGAAATTGTGGTTTTGTTATTTAAATTAGGTTAAATAGGAACTGAAATATAATAAAGAAAACCCTGAGCTTCAATCTCTATCATCAGGAGAAAGAAAAGGCCCCAGAATGTCTAAGAGAAATTATTTGAATTATCTACTATAAAATTGGAAGAGAGATTTCTCTAAGATGTATTATGCTAATAAGTCAAGAAATTAAAAAATTAATTAACACTTAGATGAGCTTGACATATTTTATAATAAGTTTATTTCCTTGAGGGATTCCATATTAGTTTTTTTTTTCACTTGTAAAAAAAAAAAGACCAAGGTTGTCATACAAACTACATATCTGTGATTATTTTCTATAATCCTAGATTATGAATTATGGAAAAAAATTGGTTAGATACTAGGAAAGAAATCACAGCTTGAAAACAACACTGAGATTGTTGGCATGCTTTCCAAAATATGTATGGAATTTATGGATGTGTAATTTTTGAACAATATGTTACCATATAGTCTCGTATCTGTGATTTCAAACTGAATGTCTTGAGTCCCTCTATGTCAAATACTTGTTATGATGTACCAGTATCCAATTTTAAGCTTTAAAATTTACCCCAGTGTAATACTGACTTTAAACCTCTGGGGGGAGGTAGCCATAGAGAAAGACACTAAAAATGGAAAACCATTCCATGCTCATGGATTGGGAAAATTAATATTGTGAAAAATGATGGTTTTACAAAAAACTTTTTACAGATTCAGTGCAATCCCAATCAAAATCCCCATCTCATTCTTCACAGAGACAGAAAAAAACTATCAATGAAAGTGAATTTGTAGAACTCTAGTTACCACAAATTGTACCTACCTGAATAGTCTAGTGAGATATGGAAACCTCTCCCTGCTGAAATTGCGTGTAAAATTAAATTCCTTTTCTCTATTTCAAAGAGTCCTTTAAGTTAAGCACATTTGTGAATGTGCAACTTGCAGTCATCTGAAAATAACTTCAGATGAAGCATGTGCGTGTCCGTGTGTCTGAGTCTATGTCTCTGAGTTTGTGTTGTGTTGTGTTGTGTTGTGTTGTGTTGTGTTGTGTCCAGGCATGGGGTACATGCACTTGGGAAGAGAAGGCCAAGGAGCTAGCCAATAGAGCACAAAACCAGCCTGTTCCATGTAACAAGTTTCAGGTCAGCCAGGGCTGTGTTAAAATGTGTGTATAGTGTTGTGTTAAAAAGTTTGTTTAAGGATATATAGGTGACTCTTCACATGAGAGGCTTAACATAAAATTAGCAAAACAAATGGCGCAGTTTCACCTTTTCTTTCCGTTGCACCATTAGTTCACCATGAGACCCATGACACCCATCCTTCTTTTCTGCCACAGTGTGTGTATCTGTGTAAGGCATGTGCCGTCTTAAGCCTTAGTCATTAGCATCCCTGACCCCGGTTTATTCCAGATCCACAGAGCAAATAGCTGTTTCTGAATTCACTGCTTAAACATGAAATATGCTGTAAAGCAACCCAAATTGAACATTTCTCTGCTCCTGGAGAGCATTAAATAAATCAACCTAAAATAATTAAAATTGGCCAGCCCCTCAGAATGGTCACTTGAGTTTTGAAAGTCTTCATCTTTGTGACCCTTTATAAAACTGTCCATTTGGCCGTTGCCAAGGAACCAATTGCCCTTCTTCTCCCTGGTGGCCAATTTATTTTCCTGGACTGTTGCAAGACTACGGAAGCCTTTCTGTGCTCTACGGATTGTTGTGCTATGGCATGGCAGTGCATTTGCCTGAAGGCTGTTTCAGGAAAAGAGGCAGAACCCTGCGTTCTAAGCACGCCCCTCCCACTTTTTGGTTTTATGTTGTACTTGACCTTGTAAATGGCACTTAACTCTGCCAAGATTCAGTGTCTGTTGGTAAAATGAGAGAGTTGAATTGGAGGATTTCTACATTCTCCTTCTCTATGTTCCAGTAATATACAGCAAGACTATGCCACCATCAGAAACTTGGGGAGGAAAAATTTTAAACCTGGGTAGAATGACATACACTTACCCTGGCACTTGAGAGGCTGTGAGGCAAGAGGTTTGGTACTTAAAGGTCATCAGGGGCTGCATGGCAAGACGGGCGCAGAAAAGCAAAAACAAAAGTTGAAGGTCTCATTCAAGCATTCACTGACTCTGAGTCCCATCAATTTAATAACAGAAATTGAATTAAACAGATGATTAGATAGCGTTAGCATTCCAGAAGTAAGCAACCAAGATACCAGGAGAAATCTATTTGCATTTTTTTTTTCTACTTAAAATTATTAAATTTTTGAGATTCTAATATAATTACATTATTTTCTCCTTCCCTTTCCTCCTAAATACTCTTTTTTTTTTTTTTTCAATGCAGTTTATTCAGGAACATTGAACAATCCTCGGACCCCGGGGAAAGCCAGCCCACAGCTTAAATAGCCTCTGGGTAGCCAACCCAGGCGTGCCACGGGGGCAATGCAGATAGGTCCACCTACATGGAAGCAAGCCAGATCCTCAGCCTTAGCCAAATGTGGAGTTGTTCGTGACAGAGAGTACTCACCATCGGGAAGGTGGAAGGCGGAAACCAGCTCCATCTTTAAGGCATAGCATTCCGCAGCTCTCTACAGTTCCCCCTTTTTGTTTTAGACGCATCAGGCAAGAGTAGAGGTCTGATCTCTGATATTAGAAATAAATTGGGACTTTGTACAGATGTTCATTTAGGTGTCATCCACCCAAAGAGCATCAGACCAGTCCGATACCTTTTTCTCAGAGGCGGGACCTGGGGCATCAACCCACATGCAATCAGACATGCTCTTCTCTGGGTCCAAAGCGGCTGACCCTGAGTGCAGTGCTTAGCCTCACATCCTGAGCATAACATTTTAGCTTTTTATGGTAGCCAACCATGCTTGGGGAGACTGTCCTGCTTCAATGGCTGTAAAGGCCTGAATTATCATGGCTGCATTACACTGTTGTGAGACTCTAATCTTTCATATACACCACAGGCAAACCAAGGAGACCAACACCAGAAGGCCTGCTAACGCTCCCATGCCCACCCATTCCTTCAGATGATTCATGGCTGCAGCAATCCATGATGATAATCCTGTGGCTAGTCCTGCGTCCACTCCAGTAGAATTTACTGTGACAATGGCCACTCTCAGCTGCTCCATCGTAGTATCGAATTCTCCAGTCCAATTACCTAAAATATAGCTCGACAATTGTTTAGACAGATTTGCAGCACAGGATCTATTTGCATTTTTACATGGCTGATTAAATAGTAAACCACTGAAAAAAGAAACATAAGCATTCTTCTATTGATTTTACAAAGCATCTTGTTAATACATTGATGTTCAAAGCAACTTTGAGAAAGAATTTTAAAGTGTATAACACATACACATAAATTTGTGTCTCACACATACACACACACACATTAGGTAATAGCAGAAGAATAAGGTGATATCATGAGAAAATTTCCCTTAAAGCTGTCGTTCTCAAACTGTAGGTCACCATCCCCCGGTGGTTCACATATCAGACATCCTGCATATCAGATGTTTACATCATGATTCATAACAGTAGCAGAGTCACAGTTATGAAGCGGTAGCAACAAAAAATAACTTTATGGTTGAAGGTCACCAAAACCTGAGGAACTATAGTCAAAGGTTCACAGCATTAGGAAGGTTGAGGACCACCACCATAAAGGGAGATGAAGAAGTTGCAAGTTAGTGAAATCCTCATGATAAGTGATAGTTATTCAGAGTCTGAGATTGAAGAGCTAGTTTAAAGGTTTTCATGCTGAAAGTAGCATTAAGTTCTTAAGACTTCTCCCCCAAAAAATCAGTCCATACACAGTTCCAGTTCATAAGTAGAGCAAAGCTCAGACTTGCCCATATATGATCATGGTATGCCTCCAGAGCAAGCCATGTAATATGGTTATTTTGGGTGGAGATGGTGAGAGTATAAAGAAGGTAATTTTTCCTCAGGTGTTTTGAATCGCTCTTCTGAAGTCACCTATGAAATATTGTCACAAAAACCTAGAGCTGGGATGGAAAGCCATTGGCCACTTCCCACCTCCACCAGGCTTCTCCCCATTCTCACGTTCCGTCAGGGGTGGGACAGCTGCCCACCCCAGTGGCAATTGACTGTGGTCTCGAAAGACTAGTTAGTTAAAACTCCAGATTTCTATCCTTTTACTTTTGCAGCTACAGGATATAGTATTTGAAGAAAAAAAAATATCTGTATTGAACCACAAAAAGAAGTTCTTTCCTCTTGCTTTGCCCTGACAATATAAATATTTAAATATGAGTAAGTGGAGAGGACTTTCAAGAGGAGGAGACAACCTTCAAAATTAGACTTCCTTCTCCTGTGATCATGAGGATATAGAATTCCAGTGAACTTTTTAAAAATAGCCAGAGAAATCATCGCTTTTATTCTTGTAAGAAAATTGAAAAAAAAAAGTTTTAGGGCTAATGAAGTTAGGATATATTTTGCAGATTACTACCCGAAGAACAAAATGCCTCTCTTTAAATAAAGGCTTTAATAAGTCAAAACTGAATCACATATTAAATTCTCTTATTGCAACAGAGGCTGCCTGTGGTCTGCACAGTGGCAATCTATTTAAACATAATTCCCAGAAATTCCAATAACTAATTTTATTTTTATTTGACTTGGTTAAGAAAGGCATATGATAATTGTTTTCCTTGGACAACCATTCCGATTAAAGAGTCAATCATAGAGCACTAATGATGCATATGGATATGGTGCTGCAATTACGTGTTTCATGCATAGTATATATCTACCTATTCTTGTGAGCTCTCACGTTTAATGTGTCTTTGAAGTAAAATGAAACTGGGCAATTATGCAGCAAGAGAGTCACTGTACTTCACTGAGAAGCTTTTAGCTCGTGTAATTATTGAAACCAATGTTGGAGAGCCTTTTCAGTGTCTTCCAAATTCACTGGCATTTGTTTACAAACTTCTCAAACACTCCCAGTGTTGCCAGCCACTTGCCGTAGTTTAAGTTCTCCACGTCAACTCTCTTAACCTCCAGTGTCCCTGATTAATCGTAGTAAAAGCAAAAAGTAGCTCCAAGGAGGACTGGCATCAGCTCCCTAACTCTGCCTGTAGCTGTTTCTCCCATCTTACCAAACCCTTCTGTTGATCAGTTGACTGACTTTAACGAAGGATGTTAAGGTCCTCGGTAGGAAGGTTTCACCTGACTCTATTTATGTCAGAATCCCATGAAACTTCTGGGGGGGGGGGCGGTTTACGTTAGGGTCCCAAGAGAGAGTGCTGTGCTGTGGTGGGAAATGGCCCAGCTCTGCAGCAGGGTGCGCCCAGGTCCATAGAGCACTTCCCAGGTGGGAGACCCTGCTGAACCTCCTAAAGAGCCCCAATAGTCCCAGTACCAGGTAAGCAGCACAGCAGTGGTTGCTTTACGTCAGCAACAAGTAGGAACGGACCTGGAGCCATTCGTGGTCTGAGTAAAATCACACACATTTCATGTTTATATCCCGAGACTACCTAAATTTAACAAGCTAGTCATCGGTCAAGAGAACTGAATACATTTGGAAGGCTTAGCTCCCTGAAAAGGAAGAAAATGATCGTTTCAGTTTAAATGGAACAAGGAGATGTGACCGGTAGTCCTTATTTTCATAAAATGCCTGGGCGGAAGGCTTCCGTCGCTTGGACCTGTCAATCAAGAACTTCCTAACCCTCTACTTACTCCCAAAGAACGAAGGCCGGAAGAACTGGCCACACACCTGTTGTTTCCAGGTACTAACGCTGTTTCCCTTGCCCCCATGCCCAGTACGACTTTGTGGAGCTCCTGGATGGCAGCAGGCTAATTGCAAGAGAACAGCGGAACCTGGTGGAGTCCGAAAGAGCCGGGCGGCAGGCGAGGTCTGTCAGCCTGCACGAAGCTGGCTTCATCCAGTACCTGGATTCTGGAATCTGGCATCTGGCCTTTTATAACGATGGGAAAAATCCAGAGCAAGTGTCTTTCAACACCATCGTTATAGGTAGGGGCCTCTGCATCCTTTTCCGCCTCCGGCCTAAACTCCGCGCTCGGTAGAAACTAAAGCACCTTTACCAAACTTGAGTGGTTACTAGGGTGATGGGGCGCAGGTAAATGCAAGCCCTAAAACTCTGTAAGAAAGGCTATAAATTACCGTGGGGGAGAGAAGCGCCCCAAGAGAACACTTTAAAAATCTGCGTTTGAGTGGCGCCAGCATCAGATCATCTTGTGTAAATGAATCAAGTTGGGGTTTATGAAGGGAGCCGTCCGTAAACGCATCAACACGTCACTAAAATGGACAGAGGGACCACTTCTGAGGGAGGTGGGCACCTCACAAATGCTCCCTCTGTCTCTCTCCCTCAGAGTCTGTGGTGGAGTGCCCCCGAAATTGCCATGGAAATGGAGAATGCGTTTCTGGAACTTGCCATTGTTTTCCAGGGTTTCTGGGTCCGGATTGTTCAAGAGGTATGCAGGTTCGATTCTCTTCTTAAGCCGATATAAATAAGCTGTAGGAAATACGTCGAATTGAGAAAACTTAGCAACTCGGGAAAGAAAAGGGGCGGGGACGGCACATCATTCGTTCTTCGGGAGGCTCGGTGGAAAACGTGGCTGTTGACCCCTCTGTCGCGTTCTTTCACAGCAGCCTGTCCAGTGCTCTGTAGCGGCAACGGGCAGTACTCCAAGGGCCGCTGCCTGTGTTTCAGTGGCTGGAAGGGCACCGAGTGTGACGTGCCGACCACCCAGTGCATTGACCCGCAGTGTGGGGGTCGTGGGATTTGCATCATGGGCTCCTGCGCTTGCAACTCAGGATACAAAGGAGAAAATTGTGAAGAAGGTAAACATGTCAATATTTACGGAACCCTATTGTTCTCACCATGAAGGAGCAGATTAAATCTGTAATCTTCGGGTTTGGCAAATGAATCCCTCTTTCACGTGCTTCTTTATGAGAGCAATTGTTATTTCCATATTTATGAATGCATTGTCTTCTTAGTGGTTTTAACTAATAAAAAGAACAAATACAAAAGAGCCCTCTTGCTCTGTTTCTAGAGCATGTGTAACTCTTTATATTTTTTTTTAAACGTGAGAAAGTAAGCATGCGCTTGTGCTTTGAAATTCAACAAAGGACTGGCTTGTCTCTTTTTTAGCTTTTTGCATTGATGCCAACTTCTTTGGCATGTCTAGAAAGAATGAACAATTGGATGTAATGTAAGGAATGAGAACAACATTGTGTATTTGTTCCATCGCTGTATAGGAAGATGAGAGTCAAGACGTTGTACTGTAAAGTGCAGTTAAACTGGCTTTTTTTTTTCCAGAAAGCAGAAAAAAAAAAAAGCACCATTTCTGTTCTCCAATCAGATTGATTTTATTGATCTACACTCACAAAGTAATGCAATTAAGTCTCTGGAATTAAATTTTCAGGCCATTGACCGTACAAGTGTAAAGTTTTATTGAGTCAAATTGCTAAATTAAATCTCATCTTCTAAAGCACATTAAAGTGAATTAAGAAGGACAGAGTGTGCAACTCATTTATTTCTTTAACAATTTGAGGATCCCAGACAGCTGCCAGTGGTCAGTGGTCATGGAGCAGGTCAGCATGTAAAGGGTCTGTTCTTGAAAAGGCCATATCTGTGACTCTGCTTACACACAACACAGAGCGATTGTCCAAAACCTCCAGAGCGTGTTTGACTAATCCGTGAAAATGACAAATTCTTACAACTAGTCTCAGTTACCTAAATGGCATCGGGTTGGTTCCTGATGCTTGGTTGTATTATAACTCTGCTTTTTCAGGAACAAGTCCTTGAGAGTGGTGGACAGATGTCTGCCTATCTGAAAGATTCATGTGAATTAAATTAAGAGTTGATTCTTCATCCTGCATGAACTCTCTGCTATCTTTCATCTTTAATAAAACCGTTCTCCTCTCTTGACACTAGCGGACTGTCTAGACCCTGGATGTTCTAATCACGGGGTGTGTATCCATGGGGAATGTCACTGCAGTCCAGGATGGGGCGGCAGCAACTGTGAAATACTGAAGACCATGTGCCCAGACCAGTGCTCAGGCCACGGGACATACCTTCAAGAAAGCGGCTCCTGCACTTGTGACCCGAATTGGACTGGCCCAGATTGTTCAAATGGTGAGGTCAATCAGTGAGATATGATTGGGTGTTTACCCATGGTTTACTTAAGATTTGGGATATCTGGGTTTTTTGGGCACACTTGTTAAGCTTGATTACATAACCAAGTGATTGTTTAAAGATACAAATGTTTAAAGGAATGAAGTAGTTACTCCTTATAAAAAGGAAATAAGCTTTGGTATTTTTCTTATTAAAAATTCACTCTGTTATTGGCAAGGATTGTCTTTCATCGTCACAAGACAGCCTTATCTTCTTCAGTCTCATTGTATCTGTACTTCATAGACACACTAGGATCTGGCTGGCCTCAGACTCCACCCATAAGATACTGGCCTGTACTCACAGTCCAATGCCACCAAGCCTGGAATCCAGGCTCTTTACGTCATGAACAAATAATCTGCAATTTAAAAAAAAAAAAAAGAAAGAAAGAAACTTATGAACAACAGTAGGCTGAACATGAAAGAGTAATGTAAATGTCCATTATGGATACTAGTTCAACACAGATTTTTAATTAGATTAGAAGGAAAATGACAGTAATCATATTCACAGTATATGGGCACATGCACATACTCAGAGAACACGGAAATGGACATTGTACACAATGGTACTTGCTGATTTCTTTTTTTTTTTTTTTGGTCAAATCTATTTTTTTTTTTTTTTGGTAACACTGGATGCAACTCAGGAACTAATTCCACAATATTCCCAGTCATTAGTCACACAGTGTGAGAGGATGCCATTCAGCCTAGAAGATGACGGTTTTAATTGGGAGCTAAAATGAGCACACGTGAAATAATTAGACGCCAATATAATATCATACCAAGTGTTACATGGAATCATTTGCTAAACTCAGAGGAGTGATCCTGACTTGATGAACACTGAAAATTTTCACAGGGAGTTCTATTAAGACTTCTGCCTTCACTGAGGCATAGCAGGCTCAGGGGAGGGGCAGGTAAGGGGCCGTTTGTGACTAAGGAAGCTATTAGGGAGTGTCTAAGGACTTGGGCTGTGAAGCCATATACATGTGTTCATGGCCAGGTCTATTTCATGGATCTTTAGTCTTTAGAAAATTGCTGTGTGTCTCAGTTTGCTCGTGAGAGGACTTTGCGGAAGTGAGGACTGTTGAGACGGCATATGGCTTGGAATCAGTAGAAATGAAAAGCACTTCAAATGAGCAATAGGCAAGACTTTCTGGGGAAAAAAAAAATAAGGTATAGAAGTTTGGTAAAAAGGAGTCCAAAGTCCAAAGCAGGGGAAACTGGAGTCCATACCATTATCGAAAAGAGGCCAAGAAGTCAGAAAAAGAAACAGTAGAGGTAGGTTGGTATTAGTGGCGAGGAGAGAAAATTAAGGATACTCAAACAAAAATAAATATTTGGAAAAAAAAAAAAAAAGGAGAGGAGAAGGAATGAGCAAAATAAGGAGGAGAAAGGAAAGATTCGATTTTTCCCAGCAGTAGTGTGTAAATACAGGCATTCGGTGTGAAGCCTGGCGTGGGGGCATCGTCTTTCTGCTCTTCCTCTTCCTCCTGGCCCCTCCATCTCCTGCTTCTCTAACAAACATAAGGCGTGCTCGTTAGGAACATGGGAGTCCATCTGTTCAGGTCCAATCAATTTTTTGTTATTATTTTCTTCCAGTGCGGGTTATTGAACTTGGGGGCCTTAAGCATACTTGGTCGAGTGAGCCTCACCCCTAACTCTGAATGCTGCTTGTAGTGATTGGTCATTCAGTAGCTACATTTGGGGAGGGCGTAGGGCAAGCTATATAACTTCCCCGTGCCTCTGCTTCTTTATTTATAAGGTGGGGATAATAGTCCCGCTCCCTGGAGCCCCGGTAGTTAGGTTCAGATGCGCTGGCGGAGTAATGGCAGATAGACTAGAGCACAGCGTTAGCGTCCATGGTGCGGAAGGGCTACGGACATCAGCAAAAAGCAGTGATAGTATGAAACATGAACAGCAGCTTCTTTCCATTCCTCCTCAATTGGCTTAATATTCACCATATTCCCCAAATATCAGAGCCGTGAAATGAAATTATTTCATTTATTAATATGGCCTAGTAGTATAAAACAAAACAAAATTTTGCCAGGCGGGTCATTCACATTGTTGAAGGTTTTTTTTTTTTTCCTAAAGATTTATTCATTTATTTTTATGCGTGTGAGTGTTGTGCAAGCATGTATGTATGTCCACCATGTGCATGCCAGAGCCCGGGAGAAACTGGAATTACAGACAGTTGTGCGCTGCCATGTGGGTCCTGGAAACTGAGCCCGGGTCCTCTGCCAGTGCATCCCGACCCCACGTTGTTGTTGCTTTTAAAGACAGGGTTGGGGAAAACTGGTGAGCTCTATAAATTCTGCTTTTCCTAGAATTTTGAGACACGTGAATGGCATCTTTTCTCTCCTGTAATTCAAAATCAACAAGGTAGATTCATCTCTGATTCTTCAAATGCAATCCTGGAAATAAGCCAAAGGGAAAAAAAAATTTATTAGCTAGTTTGTAACAGTCTTAAAAAAAAATTTCTTGTCCACCAAGGGTGACTGTTTTCTCATTTCTCCTCTCTCAGTCTTCCTCCCTCTCTTCCTCCCTCACACTCTCCTCCCTTTCCTTTCTCTTCACTCTCCCCGTCACATCCTCTTCCCTCCCTCTCACAGTCTCCTCCCTCCCTCACTCCTTTTCTCACACCTTCTTCCTCTCACAACCTTCTCTCCTCACTCCCTTCCTCCTTAGGTGCCCCTCCATCACTGGCACATGCCTCCGAAAGCAGACAGACATTATTGTGTGTCTGTGCCTCATTGTAGAAATAATAGCCCAAAAGGTTGGTTAGAAAATCCATGACTTCCAAAACAAATAACATGTTTACATAAATAAGAAAACAATAAGATGGGGTCTGGATTGTGGAGGGGGTCAGACCATCTCACTAAAGAGTTTTAAGAAAGCCTTCGCAACCAACATTTATCAAGCATAAGTCCATTACACAGTCTGTATTCATTTGGTTTGTCCACTTTTCATAAGAAATGAATATTTTAGCCGAGCAGGGGTGGTGCACGCCTTAAATCCCCAGCACTTTGGAGGCAGAGGCAGGTGAATCTCTTGAGTCTGAGGCCAGGTCAATGGAGTAAGTTCCACCAGAGCCAGGGCTATACAGAGAAACCCAGTCTCAAAAAAGCAAAAAATAAAAGAAATAAATACATACCTTAAGAATCAAAATATACATTCAGTTATTTCTGAAATTTTGCTTACTTACATTTCTAGCTCCTGTACTTTAAAATGTTTGTGTTTGGGGGGGGCATTCCACAAAGAAAATCCAGTTCCGTTTTATAGGGACGATTACTTGAGTAGTAAAATTTCTTGGTTCAGGTCCGTCCTCCCTTGGGAGCACAGGTCTAATAAAGCTTACTGTGCAGCAGTCCCTGCCACAAGGTTGTCGTTCAGCTTGCTTCCCACTCTCACCAAAGCAGAGGAAGGAGTGGGATGCCCACTGGTTTTTCTCCATGTAAATCTTAAGATGATTAAAAATGGCATCCATCGTCATAGAATCATCTTGCCTTGAAGAGTAAATAAATAAATAAATAAATAGATGTTAATTCAAAGATGAAATTGGCTATGCATATCCTCTATTATTTTATGTATTTAGACTTGCTATCTGTGCTGATATGATTACTTTGTAGCTGAGACTCTAAATAAAAATTCTACCTGAATTTTTAAAAATCTAAATAAAAATAGAAAGCAGATCGAGAACTTTGTTCTGTTCATGTTTATACTCTTCAGTGCAAAGTGGAAGTGTAAGACATCAAACTCAGTGTATAGAATGAATGAGAATAAAGTGTTCTTTGGGAAAAATAGTGAACTGAATTGTCAGCTGAGAAAGGAAAGGAAACTTAAGATAAGTAGCAGTGACCTCAGAGTGCTCGTGGTCACCTTCGGTATGTATCTTCTCTCGTGTGTCCATCCAGTGCTGACAGCTGAATAGCTCTTATTTACAGCTTATCCAAACATTATCATTTACTTACATATGTGGCTGAGCATTTACTAGCAATATAAATCTGAGGTTTTTAACCAAATGAATCCTAAAGGAAAACACTGCCCGCTACTGCTACCTCCTTTGCTACTGTGAAATGACCTTCAGATATCTACACTCAATCACAGAGTAGAATTTATAACCAGAAGAACATTGAGTGAAGCTATTAAAAAAATAAAAAGAGGGGAAAAAAATAAATTCTTTCCATGGTAAAGTTTACAGGTCTGAAAGCAGCGGAGTTTCCCTCTATCTTCATCAGCAGTGTGTCCATTAATTAGCCCTTCAATTCCACTTCAATTAAATTAACTCTAATTAATAAGTTCATTACCAAGATTGACGCACCTTGCTCAAAGCCCGTGTGTTAAACGCTGATAAACAACTTCACCCTAATGAAAAATTGATTCGATTGAATAAAAGGGGGACCTCCAAAAACCCCTCTTTTGATGCTGTGTTGATGTTGTGTTTCTCTGAAGTTAATCAAACCATCTTGGCCTCTTAATCAAAAATTTAATTCAAAGGAGATAGAAAAACATGGTATGGGGAAAAAGAAAAAAAAAAGCAGAGACACAACTCTCTCCAGGCTAATTTCCTGAAGGTTGTTTATAAGAACTGTTGCAGTTCTTACAATGTCTTACTATGGTGTCAAAAGGAGATAAGAATGTAGATAAGTAGAGTGGCCAAGAAATGCCGTTTGGGGACTGAGTGTGAAAACAGGAGTATGTGGTGATATAAATGCTTATTTACTACTTTTAACTAAAAGAAATAAGGCACCCATCTCTTTCTTATTTCTTAGAAATGATTTTTGGAATGAAAACCAAAATCATTGGAACAATGGTTTTGCGGTCTTAGGACAAAACCCACAGTTAACTTAATAAAAAACCCAACAATTCGTCAGTGTTCCCTTGCCCTCTATTTCTCCCTCTTTCTCCGTTAGACCTAGTTAAATAAAGCTCTTAAGAAAGCTTTATTAAAAAAAATACTTTAGACATCTGAATTCTTTTTAAAGGCTTAAATCCAGTGTTACACAATTTGAAGGCATTTGGTCATTGTGCGCCTTTCAAAAATTCCGGCAAATGAAAATCTTTGTTTTTCAAATGACAGAGTCAGTGTGTATGTTTATTATTAAACTGGTTTTCTATTATGCGAGCGAGGCAATTTGTAGCTGTCAAGAGTACAAATTTACTAAATAGGAAAAACAACATTTCCTCTTATTTAACCAGCATGCCAGCCTGTGTGAGCAAGCTAATGTGCTTTCTATAACAGATTCTCCTCCAAGTTTCTGAATATTTTTTTTAAAAATTGAAGCCCTGGCTTTAGCAATCAGCGCTTTTCATTTCTCAGCGACTGTGCGTAATACAGTTCCTGTTAAGTACTTGACAGCCGTAGCGACTCAGAGATCTCATTATTTTGGTGTGCACGTTTTCTCTTGGCCACCAGGGGTGGTAGCCTTATATATTTATATGTGACCATGCTATGCACGTAGTACATATAATATAGTAAAGAAAATTTCCCGTATGTGCTTTATGTACTCGCATAGCCACATGTAAAATTAAAGGAGATGGAAGAATGTAACAGTTGCTACTCATTGGTGTACAGCACAATGGCCTTGCCCTTTGCTTGGACAAATGTAAGGTGCAGCTCCTAATACTTGTCCTTCTCGCCCCCACCCCGTTCTTCCCTCTTTCTGCAATCCAGAAATATGTTCGGTGGACTGCGGCTCCCACGGTGTGTGCATGGGGGGCACCTGTCGCTGCGAAGAAGGCTGGACAGGCCCCGCGTGCAACCAGAGAGCTTGCCACCCTCGCTGCGCCGAACACGGGACCTGCAAGGACGGCAAGTGTGAATGCAGCCAAGGATGGAACGGAGAGCACTGCACGATTGGTAGGCCAGCCAGACTTCTAGTTACTTAGCTATTTCTTTCTCTCTCCCCACCCCCTGTGCTGGGAGCAAACCCAGGGCCATCTACATGATAGGAAAGCAGTCTCTCACCAAGCCCCACCTACTGACATGCTTCTCCTCGTCCTCCGTCCACTGCAAAAGAGGTCAGATTTGTGGCTGTTTTTCAGCTTGGAAGAAAAGCTCCCCTCTTCAGATTATTTTTTAATTTTCTCATCTAGAAAGAAGAGTTTTGCTTTTAATGGCCCCGCTGCCTTTTACAGAGCTGATTCATTTCTTGTTAGAGGAACTTGCCTGAGTCTGAGATATCACTATTTGTGTTTGTTGCTTAGCACGAAGGACTAACACAGAAATGGACTTACACGAGGAAATTTCAGTTTTTTGTTTATAAGCCACGCGTTTTTGTCAGCTATAACGCACCCATGCAGATCAAGCACAGAGTGCTCGCCTGGCCACCGCGGCTTGCTTCATCATGAGTGCTCTCTGGTGGTAGTCTATGCTGATACTGCACCTCCTGAGAGCAATCACCCTTTCTACTTCACGTATTTTTTTTTCAGCTTCCCAAATACCTGTGCATGCTGAGCTCCATAGATCCCAGCATCGCCGTCCTTAGACTTTTAGTACAGTGAGTTTCTACCAAGGAGATTTGATTTCCCGCCCCACCCCCGGCTTTATATTACAACTTTATTAGAAGTAACATAGGAAGAGCCCAAGTGCAGCTGTTCTTTATTTGCCTGGCAATTCTTCAAATGTGACGGTGTTCATAAACACCTTTAGGTTGGATAAAATATTAACCATCTCTTTCAGAACAAAAATGGTTTTTGTAAATGGAAAAAAAAAAAAGTGGTAAAAGAAGTTGTCCCTAACCAGCATTTAACGTGGATTCAAAAGTACGTAGAACAAATGTACCACCTTCTCAACATACGCAGTATTCTTCTACCATTCAAGTTACAGAATTAAGATGCCGAACTAATAACGTACATAAAAGGGTAAATCAAGTCATAAATTCCTACCTCAGTTTGTTAAAAGTATCCGTCATTGACTATAAATGACAGGCTGACAAAAGTCTCAGAAGGTAAGGCGCCATGTTTTCTCAGATGTTTTGTGCTCATCGGGTAAAATTTGATGAAACTGTCTGGGAGCGTGTCAGGAACTTAATGTGTTCTTCCAATGTGTATGTATGATGCACTTCTTGTTTTGCTTACAGGAATTGGGCGGCAAGAAATTTCATCATGGGAAACAGAAATCACAAATGTGTTATAAGAGTGTCACAATTCTGCGGTCACATGCACATGCACATACCTACCCTACACACACACACACACACACACACACACACACACACACACAATTAAAAGTCAGTATGTTTTTTTTATTTGCACAGTTCTGTCTTTACCAACTTTTATGTAAGGTTCTTTGCAATGTTGTTGGCATCCGTGAAAGCATGTTTCAAGAATCCCAGCACACCCCCGTGTTTGGTGATCTCCTTTGACATCTGTTTCACAGGTCCCACCGCCTCCACATCTTTGGGCCTTCTTCTGGGACTGTAGCTTATAGCGATCGGAAAGAGAGAAGGCTACATCACAGTCTGGGGCCAAGGGAAACATTAGCCTTTCCCCAGGTTGAGATGCCTCAGTGCGTGTACAGAATTTCTGCCGAGCAAACAAGCCTCTGAAACTCAAGGGTTCAAGGGTCTCCGCTTGAGGAGCTGTCTTCTGTCTGCCATGATCACCAGTATCTCAGGGTCTCGGGAAAGGGTGTTTAGGGCTCCTTGTGGACATGAGACCTGGAGCAGTATAGCGACCGTCCAAACTTTCTGATATCACACAGGACCCAGCCCTGTGAGCTTCTGAAGGCCCCATCTGCACCGTCACCTCTGCAACACCCACGGGGGTGACTTGGTGAGGGGAAGTTACTGCCTGACGCTGGCAGAAGGTTCAGTCTGCTGGAGTCGTCCACTGCTTACATAGTCACAGCCCAAGCTCCTGCTCGGTGTTCATCCCGCTCTGAGTCAGCTCTCCCTTCTACTGTCAGTGGGGCTTCCAGAGCAAGGCCCACAGGAAGCTCATGAAGCTGCCTAAGCAGAAAACAGCAGGCAGGCAGGATTCCTGTACCTTTTGGGGACATACAAAGGACAGTGCAGTCCCCTAGTTCCACACAGAGGCAGGACTACAAAGATATGTTTCTTATATCATGTGACCTCATCACATGAGCAAATTAATTATATTTCTCCCTGTATATCTTAAGGACAGCAAGTACACATGTATCTGGCTTTAAAAAATCAGATATGAACCAGGAAGCCACTAATGGGCACATATAACTCAGTGCCCAATAGCTACCCAATAAGCTATTCTGTTGCCGTATCCTCACTGGCATGGGCGGTTTTATGTGGGTAACATTGACAATGAACAGTTTCCTATGGATAAATTATTATTCCTGAACAATTTCCCAGTTGTGTGGAAACAAACAGGATTTTTGTCAGTGCTGGGTCTTTTTCCTGAAGTTGGATGTCTCTTGCACTGTTGGGGAAGAGCTCTGTTTTCTGTGGTTTTCATTAACTGTGTTGCTCTATACTCTAGTCCGGGAAATAAAGGACCTGCTTGGATGTGAACCTCTTAAACGATGTGGAGCCCCTTTCAGGCTGAGGACATACTCTGTGGTAAAATGTTTGGCCAGCATCCACAAGGCCCTGGGCTCAGTTCTCGGCACACCAAAGTGAACGGTGTGGAGGTCCTTTTAAATCCTACTCGGCTCTTTCATGCTGTTGGAATGATTCCGTTTTTGTCACACATAGATGCAATTTCCCTTCTCTCTGCTTCTGTGTGTGCCACAATGAAGCCCAAGGGCCATTTGTGAGCCACTGGCGAAGCAACCAGGAGCTGCTGGGGCTCTTTCTCACGTGGGGCAGTTCCTATTCCATGAAGCACCTCTCCGTTCAAACACAAATCTGGCTAAAGGAAACTGGCGTCCTATGACAGACTACTTGTAAATCAACGAGATTTTCTTTTCCTTTTCTCCATAGTGTGTGTCATCTCCTAGAATACAAACAGGGAGGTTAATTGAAACAGAGGTGGAGGAGAAATTAAACAGTTAGAAGCAAACACTGGTTCTCAATTGAAAACAAGAGAATATTCATTAGTCATCTTACTGTCTTCATAAACTCAGTTCACGCTTTCATAAAACCGTGGGCATGTTGATAGTGAATTAGTCAGAAATGCAGAATACTGGCTGGACTCTTGCTGTTACATCGGGGGGTTCCATCCTGATGTTTTTATTAGTGTACTCATATTTTCCTCTTGTTACAAACCACAAGTTCAGCAAATTAGGCGTGTTTATCTATAGGACTTGTGCCAAGGCCTCCTTTCTTGGGTAACACTTTTCCTAGTGACTCGTGCAGATAGAAAATAAAGCAACGGGAGACTGATTTTCGGCAGTAAGTGTGATTAAAAGAGGTCTCTTTCTCTTTCTCCCTGGGAGGCACTTAGGATTGTTGGACCCCTTTAGGACTGAGGAAACAAAGGGAGTTTGAATGAAAGAGCCCCATCCATGAGGCAGCGGTACCTGTCACTCGTGTAGTTTGACAGCAATAGCACACAACACGGGTATCATTCTGAGGTTGGCATAACATAGTCGTACCCTGCCATGCTGCGGCTCCTCCGCAGGTGAGAGGGTGATCCCAGTTGGCACAGTTTGAACATCGTGTGTCTATCGCTGTCTTTAAGAAAGCCAAAGGATTCTGTCTCGCATTGAGCCAGAGTGAGTCAAGTTTAAAGTTGGTATCCAGCAGTTCGAATCTGTGAACCTCGAGGCCCTGGAGAGGCTGTGGCCACGTTGAGTGAGTTCCTGTCACAGTCGTTTAACTTGGACTTGGAGTGTCCAAACGTGTGGAGGCCAACTCGGTTGGTTGGGTTCGATCTCTTGGCTTAGGAAAAAGAAGGGATAGCTATAGACTGTTGGCCTGTGTCTCCACATAAGGTGCCACAAGATACAAATACTGCATCCCCAGCATCCCCAGCCAGGAAATGCTGTTTGTAAGCAGAGGGCAAAGCCAACCGAATGTCCTGGGCTGTGAGAAATCCTAATTGCCTTGTTTTGAGTACTCATTAATCTGTAACTTCCACAAGGGCCTTTCCTTTTGACGTTTCCCAAAAAGATTTTTCCCTGTGCTATCCACTGATGTCTGTCTGAGTGCATTGGAGACTAAAGGTAAGATTGAGGTCTTCCTGGGGTGTTGAATGGCATTTGATTGTTCTCTACCATGGAGAGTTGTCACAAAGGACAGGAGGGCTCAGCTCCGCAGGCTCTGTGGTGGCTGTGTGTCTTCTCAAGCTGGTCCATGTTTGACATTTCTCCAGGGAACCAAAAGGAAGAAAATGGGCTTAGAGGTGTAGAAGATTGGAGGTTATGTCTCCTCTTTTGTGTTAAAGCTTTGGGGTTAATTTTAGAAGGGGGGTTGATTTTTTAAACTCCTTTCCATTCCATCCATTATCCCAAAGGATTAAGTCTTTTGGATCCTTGCCCGATCTGAAGGACCCTTGAGGTCTTTTGCAATTCCAGGATGCCTTATCTGTAGATGGTTTTTGCTGAATATGCGAAAGCAAGAGGAATCACCTTCACTTTTTAAGAAATCCTGAGATCCACTTTGTAGATATCACGTGCCCCTGTCACTTTTTACCCATGAATCCATTTCTTCGCCCATTAGGCCTCACTGAAAGGCTTCTCTGTGATACTTACTGAATACTGTTGCATTTAAAAGGCGATGTAACTTTTTCCTAATACACAGGCTTTGATTTTTTCAAAGGTATGTCTTTGTTATTTCTGTGATTCAGCATGACTAGTGTCCTCACTGTTCTTAGCGTCAGTTGGAGTCTTTCTTCTAATGTGAAGTGATGATAATAGTTAATTTTTGTGTGGGAGTTTAGAGCACAGTGTTCTGATGTCTGAGAACTTGCAGACCTGTGTCCTTGCTGAACCACTAAGTGGCCTTGAACAATTCATTTACGCTCTCTACGTTTTCTTTCGTGGAGAATGCAAGTGTTTCATACATGAAAGGTTTGTGTGAATTAGCTGAAATAGTAGCCTGTGAATTATAACACTTACTCAAGTGCCGATAAAAGAAAGTTCAATAATTGTTGCTTTAGTTTTCTTAATAAGTATGAATGAGACAAACTGCAGATCAGATCACAGTTTATATATTGACACTTTTAAAAAATGTGAAATCGGTAAGGTCTGATGGTACAAGTCCATAATCCAGGCACTCAGGGGCAGTCCTGCAGGGGAATCACCAGCTCATGTCCATCTGGGTAGATCGAGGGACACTGTCTTAAAAATGTATAATTTTTAAAAAAAGGCTAAAGGCATTTACCTTAAGAGTTAATAGAATTCCCATCATATTATAAGACAAAATGTTTTATCAGGGTAGATTGTGTGTGTCTAGTTTGGGGGTTAAAGACTTGTTTTGAAATCATGATATAAAAGAAAAGTAGGATATATTAGGGTATTTTTCTTCTAATAATGTTTCAAATACAGAGTTGTTTATTGAACAACATTGATTTTTCAGGTACTTTGAGGCAGTTCAAATGGAAATTTGACCAAAGGAAAATACTAATTTTTTTTTAAGCTACAAAAAACAGGCTGTTTTTTTTATTCTAATTCTTTAGTTTATTTAACTCGTTAATGATCATAAAAATGTGCTGTTTGCTCAGATGAAACATAGGTATACTGTACTCCACAAACTTCTGTTAAACAGCATGGTTGCTCTGAGCGCTGGGGTACTGGAGGCTAGAAACAGAAAATGAGATGTAACAGCTGGGGAGTTATTCCCTGAGCAGTGTGGGAGAGAAAAGGATCAAAACCTTTGCCAGTGTGGCAAGCACTGGCTGGTGTTCCAATTCGTGCCTCAGACGATACTGGAAGAGCACTGTTGTCGGATGAAGAACTGACACTTTTGAAAAACAAGAACTTCTAAGTGTTTTGTTTTGTTTTTTACATTGCAAATTTAATAGTTTCGCAACTTTCCCCAGAATTTTTGCAGTGTTCTCCCACCCAAATTTTGGAATTAATATAATAAGAAGACTGCATGGACTTTTTAAAGCTATTTATAGTAGCTTTATAACTATGCTATTTATAATTAACACACACACACACACACACACACACACACACACACACACAATGGTTACTGCATATCACTGCCCTGGGAGCATTCTGTTTCCTGTCAGTCAGGAAGGAACAGTGGCTTAGAGAAGGACTGTGCCACGCTGCCTGAGCCTTGGACCACGCCAGCTTTATTGGGAAGTTGCTGAGGCTTCAGGATCTCTCACTCATACTCACCTCCTCCAAGGTCCCCCAGGGGGACGGTGACTTATATAGCCATGTGTTACTGTGACATGTGCAAATCACCTAGGACCTCTGCCTCTCTGGGCCCGTCTCCTTTCCAGAACACATTCCAAGGTGCACAGCAGAACTCGGAGAGCTGTAGACACCCTGATAGTTCCACCAAGGAAAAGATGATCTGCAAGATACGCTGGGTTTAGATGGGATGAGACAGGTTTTATGGGGTAGGAAATCATTTCTGTCTGTGGCTGTTCCTGAAAATACCCCCAATATTCAGAACTCTCCCTGCCGGCCATCCACTGACTTAACTTACAGCTATCAAGGTCAGAGAGTGTATGAAGATAGGGCATGTCCTGAGAGCCTGCAGCAGACAGAAATAAATGTTGGAAAGGAAATTAGACTTTGGCGTATGTGTGAATAGAATTCTTATCATCTTACATACACAAATCCCTTTACATAGTTTTCCCTAATTAGAATACGCTGGCTAGCCAGGTGTGGTGGTGTGTGGTTAGTCCCAGCACTGGAGAGGCGGATCTCTTTGAGTTCCAGGACAGCCAGGGCTACACAGAGAAACACTGTCTCAAAACAAAACAAACAAACAGAAAGGTTGAAAAATAGAACTCTTTTGAAGATTTTATCATGAAGTTTGTCTTTAATAATGAATTCACCAGTGGTAAAGTCACATGTGCTTGGCCGATCAGTGCGCCACTGACTCATGAGCTCATTACAAAAGGATTTCCTGTTTACACGACACACATACCGACATTGGCAAGGATAACAACAACCAAAAAATAAAATGTAAAAATACTCTTTTGAGAAAGACGAAGCAGATAACAAGTATCATCAATTTCGAGTATGTCAGACCAGCTTGTTACACAATAAAACATCCTGAAATCTGTACTAGTGCTAAAAATTTATGTGACATTACCAATAACAAATTTCAGAGCCAAATGAAACTTTTCTAATCAACAGTCTAATCAATAATGAAAACCCTGTTATGCTTCACGTTGAATGAAGACGGAATTATCTTCCTCAGCTCCATAGAAGTATTAAAAAAAATCATTGTCATTTTAAGGAGACAAAATGAGTGTTGTCCTGCAGTCATAAAGAAAATGGCTTAAATGGCAGCCATTATTTAGTAAACGTTATGCAGCTTTTCTGATATTGGTGCTATTCATTAACTTATAACTTTTCTATTTTATGATTTTTCTTGTTCCAAACAATTCTTTACTTGTGTACGATACTTCATCTATCTTGATGTTTTTTGTTTTTTGTTTTTTTTTCTTAAAGGTCCCAAGTTATAAAAGTTCAACCCTCCCCACCAAAAGGAAACTCTGTCTACCCTGGCCCCTGCCTATCTGTGGCATGATGGGAACTTATGTAGGTCTCCTAATTCCCTGTTCCCTCAGTTGTAAAGTAGGAATGAGAATAACTGCTCAGATTATCGGATGGATTAAAAGGATTATGGGCACAGTCCTGGCACAGAGTAAGCACCACATAAAGGCACCTCACCCTTACCACTGCTCCCGGAGCATTTGGGCTGACATTAATGCCTCCGTGATCTGTTGGCCGAGGTGCATGATGGGCATCACAAAGCCATTAGATATGGAGTTGATTAAAAGGACGTTTTCCTAGCCCTTTTAGGAAGTAGAAAGCCAGACAGGCTGAGAACCCTTCTGTGGAAGGTACGGCATGAGGGCTTGGTAAGGAGCATCCCACTCAATACCTCTAAGCTGATAAAAAGTTAGGTGTGGACGCTGGGGGATACTGGTTCCTGGGAGAATGGAGGGAAGTCCCGTTCTGAGCTCACTGGGCATCATCCGTGTCCTAGAAGCCAATTTGGTTTTCTGATGTCTGATTTCTTCTATTGAGGTGCCCTGAGTGTCGATCCAGGACCTCTCCAGTATTATTTTTCTCACTTGAGCCCTAACTTACTCATTTAACAGTTTTATGTACATTTCTCTATCCTCCATAAGACCTTCAGAATTGATATTTTCTTAAATGAAGTCCTTTTAGTCTCTTGGCCACAAGTGCAAACCTACTTTCTCTGACCTCTCTAAGAGATGAGCACCCTCTTTGATTAGGATGTCATTGCTGTCTCTACTCATCTCAGGACTCTAACTGCTGTGTCACAGAAGTTCATTTTTTAACCACTCAGCCTGCATCACTTCTGTGCAGAAGGGGAGGAATGTTGGGTGTCCGTGCAGTGGGAGCTGTCTATTTTGATGTGGCTTATTCCACCCTCGAGTGGTTCTTCTCGCTCCCATGGGAATTGTCTCTTTTATCAGTTTGATCCTTGTTTTCACATACACTGATTGCATCAGAAGAGGCCATAAGGCTGTGGGTTCAACTCTGCGATGGCCAGGGTTGCAAGTAGGGGCAGAGACATGCTTTCAGACAATGTATTTTTCTGAATGGTCTGTAGCCTGCTGACTTAGAGTAAAGTCAACTGAAAACTGATTTAACCAGTGGTTCTAGTGAAACTTGATTAATTTGTACTCTGTGTTCCTGGCATGGTTTAGTTTCAAATGCTGCATGTTAAAGTTCTTGAGTCATGTGATTTCTGCTTTTTTAATTCATACCCATAAGGCAACAGAGTGGCAATAAAGTTGCACTCTTCTATGAAGTTTTTGTGAAATATGTTAGAACATTAGCTCTGTAGTATTCCATTCTGCCCTTCTGCATCATCATAGCCTTCCTGTGTATAATGATATAACATATGTCTAAAGTACCAAGTGATTAAATTATATCTTTATAATAATCAAATTCTCAAAAAATAAAAGCTTGGATTTGAATTTGTATTTGCCTTTGCACCTGGCTTGCTCTGGAATTGGTAGAATCATTATCCAATCAGCAGTCATGACAGGAGTTCTCTGGTCATGAGGAGGGTTTATTTGTTAGGGTATTCAGTTCCTTATCCCTGAGGATGTAGTGAGATGTGAGCATATTCAGCATTTGCTGTTAGAGTGCCCTTGTCTCTTCCCCAATCTCACTGTTTTCTGTCCCACCTTTGATGCCATGATTTATTAGGAGGCAGCAGCATCTCTGTCTTGAGACTGTCAATCAAAAGCCAACAGAGCTGCTGAGAGGCCCATCTTCATGACAGGTGTATCTCTTAGGAAACCATTAATGTGTTCCATGCTTTAGGAAAGGAACAATGTTTAGGATATCTCAAAGTCAGTTGTGAACATCAGTGACTGTCCTGTGGGTGAATGTTTCTGGTATTAACAAGCATTTTCTAAGCAGGCAGTTTGCACATTGCCTCTGAGGATAGGACATTCAAGATCTTTCAAAGAAATCTTTTCTAGCCCCAGCATGACGAATGAATTCTGTCTTGTGCTGAAAGGTTATGTTCAGATTCCACTGCCGTCTACCTCCTCTGGTAGAACTTGAGTCCCAAATTGGTGACTAAACTAAGCTTCTTCTTGCCCAACTTACTGGAAGGCATCCTGGCTTCAGAAGCATCAGCTTTCAGGGAAAAAAAAAATACAGGGTTAAAGCCTCTGAGAGTTTTCTCAAGGGGGAGCGGCAGAGAAGAAAATGCCAATGACTTGAAAACGGCCTCTTTTCATCCCAAAAGTTCCCTTCTGATCTGCCTGTTTTGGTTGTTGTTTGCTTTTACCTTTCATCTATATAAATTTGTTTGTTTGGTTTTTTTGTTTACTTTTGTTTTGTTGTTTGGTTTGGGGTTTGCTTTGGTTTGCTTTGGTTTGGTGTTTTGTTTTTCAAGAGAGGGTTTTTCAAGAGGGTAGCCTCGGCTGTCCTGGACTCACTTTGTAGACTAGGCTGGCCTCGAACTCACAGAGATCCACCTGCCTCTGCCTCCCCGAGTGCTGGGATTAAAGGCGTGTGCCACCAACACCCAGTCTCGATAGATAGATAAGATCATAGATAGATAGATAGATAGATAGATAGATAGATAGATAGATAGATAGATATAGATATATGTGTATCTATATGTATATTTCTTGAAGTTTATTAGTCCTTTGAGATTTTCATAGTATTCATTAATAGTATTCAACCCCACTTCCCTAATCACCCAAAATTCTGTCCATTTTCTTAACCCATCAAGACCAGTTTGGGCTGTCCCGCTCTTAGATGTGTGTTTTCCACTGAAGTGTGGCCAGCTTAGCAGGGCCTTCACCCTTGGAGAGAACTGTCTGTGCATCTCCCGGCAGCCAGCAGTTGCCGACAGCTCCCATCTCCGTGCTGGGATTTGGTCTGGCTTGAGCCTGCATGCGTCCTGTGCATGCTGTCACAAACCACTGTGACCCCACGCATGCAGCTGCCCCACCGTGTCCAAAAGACAGTTTCTTTACAGTCATCCAGCACCTCCGACTCTTTCTTCTTTCTACCACAATGATCTCTGAGCCTTGAGAGGAGGGAGTCGGGTGTTTACATCCCATTTAAGGCCGAGGGTTGTGTAGCCTTCCTCTCTGCACGTTGGCCAGTGGTGGGTCTCTGTCTTGCACTGTCTCCTGCAAATTGAAGCAGGCATGGGATGTGTTCCTTGGACAGTCATGGGGACCTACATAAGTCCAGAAGACAAATCTGCCTGTGCTGATAGTTCATCCAAGAGTGATGGCTCCCCCACCCTGCCATCTTTACTGCAGTCACAGATAACGGTGTGACTGGAGCCAGTTTTCCTATGGTTCTTTATGAGAGGGTCAGTGACCCTCTCCTGTTTGAGTGTCTCTTTAATGAAACTGGAAAACAACGGTCTGAAATATGGCTATCATTTCTGGGATTTAACAGGCATGTGCCTTGGGTAAATTAAGGAGCAAAGGAGGTCCTTAAATATGAATACATTGCCAATGCTTTTTCCATTAAACTCCGTTGGCTGAATGAAATTAGTAAATAATTATGTTGGTGGGGAACCCACTACCTCCGAATGTGATATAATGACTCCCTTTAACAACCGAGCTTAATTTTTCCCCCATACACCAAATTAGTTTTTTAGGCCGATCTACATTGCAAATTGACCGATTTGCATTAAAACTATGCCTACTTGTTCTGATTTGTCAACACCTCTTTTGCTTTTTTTTTTTTTAAGTCTTTAACATTAAGCATGGACGGGTAAAGCCATCTGCTTGCGGAGCCCGCCTGCAGCTCTGTCGGTTAACGCACGAGGCAGGTTACAGCTGTTTAATTGTTATGGTGGTGAATGATTCCCTTTCTGTCCCAAAGTTAATATTTATATATGCGTACATAGAAAGCATGTGGTTAAACACGGGTGATCTAATTGCGAATTAATGACAGCAGGTATTCATTCATTAGTCCCCGCCTGAACAGTGAGGTAGAAAATGGTGTATTTCACATTCAGTCCGGCCCTGGACTCTTACGTTAAGTCCCCGGTCCTACGTTCACATGCGTGAGTCATCCTCTCTGCATACATTTGTCTGCAGAAAGGAAGATGGCACCCTGTAGCTGTCATACGTGGTAAAGGAGAACAGTCTGTGTGGTGATTTCATATGCTTTAACTCTCTCTGGTGCTCCAGTCTGGTGTCCTTCCAGGTGTGACCGGTACAAACCCAAGCAAGCCACAAAGTGAGTCTAGATAATCAGGTCCGCATGCACGTGCCGCCCGCACTTGTGACAAAGCTCGTCTAGGCGGACAGTGGCCCTCCTTTACTCCACAATGGCTGGCAAGGCGCAGATCTAAATTTACAGCAGTCAGCTATAAAAGCTAACAATGTATATTCCATCTGCTCAGTACATTTCATAGTGAAAACAGAATGAAAACTTCCCACCAGTCTCACGATCGATGGGCAGAGACATGCAGATAAAGGAGAGTAATGTAAGGCCAGGGTTCCCAGATAGTTATTGCACAGGTAACGTGGACTTCTGAGCAGACTCTCTCGGCACTTATGTGGACACCGTGACTCACTTAGAACACACTAATCTACCTTCCGGAAATGAAATCACTAGTGAAGCAGTGATGTGCTTTCTTCTAAAAGAGCTGGGTGACAAATCGGTCAATGCCGTGGAAGAAGAAAACTTTTTTCTTCATACACACACGTATACACACAAAACGGAGTTGTCCCCCCTTCAGAAAGCGAACTCATTCAAATAAGGAATGCTCCTACCAAAGGAATATATATTGAGCTGGAGTGTGAAGGCCCCATCCTGGCATCCGTAAGACGGAGCACATTTTCTGCAGTATGCAGAACCAACCGTGAACAGCCCCTAATTCGCTTGATTAAAGCCAAACTCTCCCCTTTTTTCTGGTTTCTTAAATAATAATAATAATAATAATAATAATAATAATGTTACCTCATGGGTCCGGGCTTTTAATATAACCTATGAATAAGATGAATTAGTCATGCCTAGTCTCTGTTGACTGTATGCCGTGGACTGGGAAATAATACGAAGCAGTCGTCATAGATTCGCTTGACTGTAAGGTGGAGCTGTTAAGGTGTTTCTTCAGAGAATTTCCTCTCTGGAGACCTTCTCTACGGGTGTGTGACTAGCGTATAAGAGAACTCTATTCCAAACCCATAAGAGCCATTCCAGAGTTCGCGTGCTGAAGACCTAGGCGAGGCTGCCTGGAAAACTGTTTTGGGTTCCTCATACATGTTTGCGTTTAGTAGAAATTATCTTTATGTAATAAACTAATAATTGTCACAAAAATATGAATCATCACAGAAACAGTGGAGGTCACTGATGACTCAGCAATAAAATGCCATGTGCTTATGGCTTTTTTTTTTTTTTTCAGGGAAGTTCGGAAGATTTTTTTAAGAAGGTTTGAACTATATCTTTTAACAAAACCTCGAGTTTGTCTAAATAAAAATAACAATTACAAAACCAAAAAAAAAGTTTAAAGAACATCAGTTTATACTGAGAGGGATTTAAAGAGTTTGGAAACTATTCATATGTATCACCTTGCAAAATTTAAGCTTATATCCAGTTTTTATGTTACCTGACATCATTAGGATAAATGCTTTGTACAGACATTGGCCTCAGGACAATTGTAGAAAATGGGTAGATTATATGTGTCGCTAGTATCTGCTCATGGGCGGAAAGGCATAAAAAGTTTGTATGTATATATCCATGTGTACTTTGTCAGATTCTTTGAAGGAGTTCTAGATCTACTTCATTTTTATAAACGAGTTATGGTTTGTCTGGGGCTGAGTGACAGTTTGATGTTTTTAATTAATGTTTTCCTAGAAAAAAAACTGGCATAAGAAAGACCCACTGTGACTCATTCACCTCATTAACATTCTATAATTTTTTTTCCTTTTTAACATTATTTATTTATTTATTTAGTGAGACAAGATTTCATGTCACCTAGGATGGCCTCAAACTCTGTAAGTCACAGAATATGACTCTGAACTGCTACTTTTTGGGGGGAGGGAGTTGTTTTTTGTTTTTGGTTTGGGTTTTGGTTTTTTTGGGGGGAGGTATTTTTTTCAAGACAAGAGTTTCTCTATATAGCCTTGGCTGTCCTGGACTCGCTTTGTAGACCAGGCTGTCCTTGAACTCGCAGCGATCTGCCTGCCTCTGCCTCCCTGAGTGCTGGGATTAAAGGCGTGTGTCAACACTGTCCAGTGTTCTTATCAGTTGCACAGCACTGAGGTTCTTGTTTCAATATCTCAGATAACTAACTCTTCACATATAAATTTATAGCACGCATATGTGTGTTCTGGGCCTTACGTATGGTAAGCATGGGCTCTACCACTGAACTCCCTCCCCAACCATCTGTACTATATCTTTGAAAACATCCTGGGAATTGAACCCAGGGCCTTAAACATAGTTAACATGTGCTTCCCCTGCCCTGTACAGAGCTACACCCTCAGCCCATATAACATTCTATTAACATTAATCGCAGTGCTCTCTGGCTAGTTTCATTCCCACATCAGAATACTAATATATACCTGTCCTTTTCCCCCTTGAATCTACAAAATCCAGAGCTGAGTTCTCCCGTATATCATTAAGCTCAAGGACTGAGAACTGAAGGAAGACATGTGTTGGTAACAGGTTTCTGCATGTGGTCCAGTGGAAGGAACCGCGCCATACGCAAAGACTATTACAAAGCTCGGTACAGGTGTGCCAGACAATAGGCTTCTTCGGGGACAGGTTCTGCACATGCAGACATCAAATATGCCAACGCCAGCATTCCGAGCGTCCCTCTGTTACCCCCATTGTAAATATACTCCTCAGTCGGGCATGTGATTCTAAACTGAAGGAAATAGCAAATACTGTCCTATAGGAGGCCCTGTAGCTCAGAGGAGCTGGCGCTTTCCCAGCAGTGCTGATCTTACAAAATGTGCTTGATCTCAGAGCATCTTTTCTATGTGATCTTGATTATTCTAGCCTGGGTGGAATCAGGAAGTGTGTTCTTTACCTGGATAGGCAATGTAAGGGGCAATATAATCGTCCAGAAAATTTGTGCGCCAAATTTCCAAACTGATGTAAAAACAGTGGGGCCGAGGAAATGACGACAATACCCACACTGTCAAAGATATTTGAAGCAGGTCTTCATAAGAGTACCAGCTTTACAGAGTAAATGTCTCGAGAAAGCACGCTGATGCACATGAGCTTTTTTTTCTTTATATGACACCATCTCACACTTACTAGATGTTGAAATTCAAACTCTTTGGCTTTCCAGGATGTAGGATGTTTTAAATGCTTTTCCCCTATCTTAGAATAAAAATTCTGTGGGGTTTTTTTTTAAAGCATATTTTAATGTCCCTAAGTAAACTCTTAAGGATATAAAATTATTTTATGGTGTTTAAAATTATGTCAGTATCATAATCCTTTATGGTGTGGTAATCAGTAATAAAACAGTGCAGTGAGTGCCAATTAACGAACATCAACTCAATGGGTATGCAGCTTGCGCGCTGATTTAAACGGTTGCTGATTGGAATAAATGGATTTAATATGTACTTATTTGCAGACTGTAGCTTCTCTGTCACCCTACTAGGACTGGTACATGAATAATCTAAGAGTGATACTTCCTCACAACTTTAATGAGATACTAATGTGAATCATTTTTTTTCAATCCATGCTATAGAGATTATGAAGCACGCAATACCAGATACAAAATCTGCCCTCTACTCCAAGGACCTTGTAGTGTTATAGCCACCGTGGGGAATGGGTCCTTTATCTTATGGTCGGACTGAATTATCCTCCTCCGAAGATAGGCCCCTAAGATTTGATTGTTGTAATTAAAGAGAGAAATATTTCCAGCCTTCTCCATCCTCTCTTATTTGCTTATGTCTGACTTAAACCTGAGCGTCAACTCAGCAGTCCCGTGAAAATACCATACTTTTTAATATGTTCTGACCAAGCACAGTCGCCAGCAGAAACAGTGGGAGTCATTCCCAACCACAGACATCAGCAGCGCTGCATACACAGACATTTTCTGTTTGTCCCTCGTGAGCTGCTTAATATACATGAAGCCAACGCGCTGCCTTTGTTTCTTCTCCGTGTTTATGAGAATCGGTGTGAGGGTGAAAGATTTGGAATTAGTACCATTCCAGGTAGACTCGCAGGCGTCCACGTTCCTCCCGAAAGAAGCCGTGTGCGCTCTTTTGACCTTGTTTTTAAGGGAGCAGCCTTCTCTGGTTCTCTTGGCACAGTCTTTATAGGTCAGCTGAACTGCTCTGCTCTTGGTGGTTTTTAACACTTTGTCTTCATCCCTTTTGGTTGTATGTGTGTTTTTCACTTGCTTGCCTCCCGGTTTCCCGGACTACAGTTTACAGCAGTTCTTATCAGAAAGCTGTGAGGTATCCTTATATACACTGAGGCTTAGTTCTTCATGGTACCTTGCACGCCGTCCTCCTTCATCTTCAATGATGAACTAACGATTTCTACTTTGTCAGATGTTTTCATTCAAGTCAACCCCTTGACCAGTCTCAGAACAGACGCCCAGGCTCAGCCTCACACAGGTTACACAGTCCTGGGTCTTCTGAGCTGAAAACATAACTAACTCACTTAGTCAGAATGGGAACGTTGGCGTTCACAGATTACATAACTGCTGTTTGCCAGCAGTTTTATCCTAGCCAAGCTAATCTCCTGCCTTGTGCCTCAGTCTCTTTGTCCCTAAAGTGATAAAGATTACAGTGCTACCTCTTCACCCGGAGGAGGGTGAAAATGCATGAGCTAATGTATTGTAAATGCTTAGCATAGTTTTCACTTATAATTAACAGCCAGGAAATGGCAGTTACTGTTGACACCGCCGTGTGTGAGTAAGTGGATTAGGGTGAGGGTGAGGAACATATGGGTGATAGAGCAGGATTTGTAAACGGGGTAATTCCCAACAGATAGCTCCTTCATAGAACATACGAAAGCCTTCATAGCACATGCACTGTAATCACTTTCTGTAACATGCTAAAACCATACAGACCAGGCAACAAGAATACATTGATTATCCTAATAGTGGAAACTATTTATACATTAAGTCACGTGCATCTATAACATTCATTAAAGCTGTATATTTTCATGGCACTCCTTAGCTGAACTTGCAAAGTAATGCCATGCCTTCCTGCTCAGCATGCTAGGACATGAGTGTAACCTGTGAACAGGTTATGCTTCAAGGGCCCTGAGGGCTAAAGCCCTCTTACTAAGCAGGAAGATAGGAGAGCATCATTCTTAAGGTCCACCTCTATGCGTCTTCCTCCAAACACAATGAGAAGGCTTACAAAGAGAATTCTTTTTTAAAAGGACAACGGGAGAAGTGTGTGCAGAGGCTACTGGACCAAAAAGCGTATTGAAGGGTTATGTGATTAAAATAGTTCCAACAGGCCAAACCTTTCACACCCACCATTTTGGAGTCATGGCCCACCCGTGTCAGTGTGTAGGCTAGAGACCCCCGGTGCGTAGACTTGAAGCCTTCACAACTGCTTCATTTGCTGTGCTCCAAGGGCAACTGTGCATCTGGGTTATTTTGAAAGCGAGATGGTGAAAGCTGGGAGTTGGTCACAGCCTTTTAAAGGCATCTGCATCCTACCATAAACCCCCTATGACCGTTAGTTAGTATTCGCTGTCAGCATGGCTGGGCTTTGAGTCACTAGGAGGTTGAGGCATGCCCCTGCGTAGGACTGTGAGAGCCTTTCCAGAAAGGAATGGGAGGGATATTGTTCCTGAATGGCACTAACACGGACTGAAAACTTGAATCGATTAAAAAAAAAAGAAGAAGAAAAGACACAAGGTGGGCGGGGAAAGGCAATGTCAATTCCCCTTTATCTGCTTCCTGGCCAACCATGAAGTAAGCTCCTTCATACCTTCCCTGCCTTGTTGAACTAGCTCTGTAAGATGAATCATCCAGTCCTTTAAGTCGTTTCTGACTGGCATTTTTGTCACAGCAATATAAAGCTGACTCAAACACTCACTCACTTCAGATTACTCAAAGAAGCCACATAGAAAGGCATCTAAAAGAAGATGGCACTGCCCACAACTTTAGTCAAGGTATCGTTAGGTCAAGAATGGTTGCACTGAAATAACTTCCAACCCCCGTCCAGCAGTGGTTACTACTGGGAAAAGAAATTATTTCTGAATCCCCAAGAGACAGCACTATGACAACAGCTCCTGACTGTGTCTGGAGCCAGGCAGCCCCCATTGCTGGCTGTGTACCCTGTACTCAGTCGCTCATCTTTCTCTCCTCTCATCCATATTTGCTGTCTCAGTTACACTTGCACCCAAGGCAGATGATGAAGATTAGCTAAATGAATAACATAAAGTGCTTAACCTAATAGCATAAGCTAAGCCTTGTAATTACATTGAGGAAGCAAGGCTGGGAGCAGGGCACCCCATGCTTGTTCTAAGGTCATTCTGAAGCTGCTCTAACCTTAAAGACTGACTTGGGTCAGAGGTAGAAATGTGGGAGCCGTTAACATGCCTGCCAAGTACTCATAACCTACAAGGCGTTTGGAAGCAGAGCTCATAGAAGAATCTGGAATTATCTTGACCACTTGCATTTGCAGTGTGTGTAAGTTTTCAGAGCCCATCTGCCACCGCTTCTCTCTGGTGCAAAACCCAAAATAAGGTTTAAGAATCGTCACCCTACAAGAAGTGTGGAAATCCTCTCTCCCTGTCTTCTCCATGGAGCCTCTTGAAAGTTAAATGCTCTAAATGCCAAGGAAAGTATTTTGTGAATAAAACATAATAATAGTTTTTTTTTTAATAACTAGCACCCACCTATTCCAGGGGAAAAAAAGAACTTTAAAATCTAGTTGAACTAGTTGGTATTTTTTTTTTAACTTTAAGTTAAAACACACCTTTAAAGTAATTTCTCTGCAACTTCATGTGCACCTCAGCAACTGTTGGGTGTATTAATTTTTAACTATACTGTATTTTTTTATGATTATTACTCCTAATGGCTTCTTACAACATGCCTGCATTTTTCTGATTATTTCCTGTACTGGCTTCTGTAATGATGTTTTTATTGTTACAATTATTTTAATAATCATTTTAACCTCATGTATCCACATTTTCTTTCAACTTCTTCATTATTTAGAATCATGATTTTGAGGCATTCATTACAAATTTCACTCTTTAAAATAAAAGATTGGTTATTGTTTTTATTTTTCTTAGTTTTAGGCTATCAGTGATTCTTTATGATATTTAATATTTTCCTTATGATATGAAAATGATAAATCTTGGTATCTTCTACTCATTACAAATGTTTTTATAGCTGCTTTTTAGTTTTTCATGAATGCTATGTTAAATATGGCTAATATTTAAAATGTTGTGGTAATTATGATCTACTGTGTGTTTTCAAATGCATTTTCTAATTTCAGCTCCTCTTCTTGGTATCCCCCGTCCCAGTGATAACCCTATCTTTACTGTAAATCAATCCATTGCTTTTCATAATGGACTCTGTTCAGAAAAAAAATCTAGATCAGAATTTAACTGTGTTCTTTATTTTGATTGCATTAACTATAGCACATCTGATATAAAAGCACATGATATACTCTCTAACTGTAATCAGTGTAACTAATTTTTATAAACTAAGAATTCCCTTGGAAATAGTGCCCTGCCTGAATCGGAAACTCTAGATTATTACTTTCATTATGATTATGTGCAGATCATCAAATGAGCTATTACAGAACTCTTGCAGATTACATAACACTTAAAAGGAATTATTAAAAATTAGTATCAGAGTCATGATGCAGTCATAGATTTCTCTTTTAATGCTTACGAGATGAATTATGCTTACTAGGTTATGATTGCAGAGTAGGACCTAATGCCATTTCTTCTTTCACCTTAATTTCCCTTGTAATGTATTGTCAATTAGCCGTAAACGTTCTTATTTTTAAAGGCAATTCAGAAGCCTCTAATGGAATCCTGTGGCAAAGCAAAGAATCCTTTTATACACACAGTACAGATGTGTCAAAACCACTTATGAGTTTGTTTGCCCACATGACACAGCCAGCAGACCTGAGTGTCTCATGTGAAAGTTACAATTTAAATCATTCTGTTAAGAGTACCGCCGCCACTTGCATATGTCAGTAATGAAAAATAATCAACATAAGCATCTTTGAAAAGCAATTTTAGATCATTAAAGATGTATGAATTTTGACAAAGCAAGAAGATTTGAGGCTTATTAAGAATATATTAGGTCTCTACCATGAGTGAAGGGAGAGAGGTCCAATGTCTCAGAAAGATAAATGGAACAAGGGCAGCTAAAGACACACAGTCTTTGTCCAGCTGGTCCTGTAAACTTGGCGAGAGAAACAGAGCCTATTTCAAGATGGTCCTTGAGACAATGCCTTGGACCACTCCTGTTTCCTAATGGAGTACATATGCAGTGCAGCTTGTTCATCTGGCGCAGATCCAAAGGCTACTGGAGACCCCTACGGGGCTTCATACGCCCTTTCCAAGTAGAACGGATATACATTGGTCCGACGAGTCTTAATTTCTTTCTTTTCCTTCTTGCCTGTTTATTCATTGTGAAACTTTGATCACTGTAGATCTCAGAGCAGTTCATTTCCAAAATTCTTTAGCCATAAAGACCCCATTCCACTGATTCCACTTAAGCTTTCCATGCAGGGAGGTGTTAGCATCCCCCAGACTGACCTTTAAAGTGCTGCGCGGTTCCTGTCGTCACGACCACACTGACTAAAATTGACCGTAGGTCATTTACAGAAGGTTCCCAGTACCTCTCTGTCATGTGATGTGAGTCCTGTGTCAGCTGCAGCTGCGCAATTTGCATGTGAATTCTGAAAGTTTCCTTGTCCCATGTGACACTTCTGAAATGTCTGTCTGTTCTCTTTTTCCTTTTTAACTTCCCAAGCTCACTATTTGGATAAGATAGTTAAAGGTACTGTATATCTACTCTTTGTTGACTTATCTGCATAGATAACTGTAGAGCTCTGTATCAGATCGTGCTAGGCGGAACAGCAGACTTTCTCATGCATATTTTTTGTAAATTGTAACTTGGGCTTACAGTACGGGAAATGCCTCACATTTGAAGACTTAACTTGTCTGTGTCTCATTTTTATAATTTTGGGTTCTCACAAATTTCATTCCTATGTAAAACAATAGTTTTCACTAAAACCAAAACTGAAGATTGCAGTACATTTGCTGTTTTGTTTTGTTTTTATTTTATTTTGCTTCAAAATCTTCCTTGTTAGTAACTCAACCAATGAGCTTTAAATTATAAACTAAAGAATTATAAATACTCTTATCACCTAATGAGAATTGTCACTCTAAAGAACATTCTGACTAACATATATTGAGAAGGAGCAAGTTCTCATTTATCAGCAGACGGAAATTTCTTTGGCTTTTTCTAAATGTGCCATAATCTGCACTTTGTTATTCTTTAAAACTACAAAATCTCCTGCATGCTGTTGCATCAGAACTGATAACGTTGCTCAGCAAAAAAAAAGAAAAAGAAAAAAAGAAAAACAAACAAACAAACAAAAACAGCAGAGTCTCCCGTCTTCAGTTACCGTAGAAATAGGTGGAACAGTGTTGTACGCAGAGCCAATCCCTCCCCCCTCCTCCTCAGAGTACCTATTTTCTTTTCCTTGTTTGTGCTTTCCATTAGACTATGAAAATATTCATGGCAATATCCAGGCTTTCCCATCAGAACTCCATGTGCAAGCAGTGATGGCTGCACATTGGCAGTGGGGCTGTTGAGCACTTCTGTTTCAATAAAAGCCACAAAAGAACACACCCGTGAGGAAAACTTACCTTTTATGTATTGACTAGTCCACAGACACAGACGGTAACTGTCTGAAAACAAAGCAAGTAGCAAAATTAACCTCATCCTGGCCTGATGCTACCTATAAGTAAAACTTTGTCAGAAGACAGCCTTCTTCCTGTAACTGGAAGAGCTTAAGAGACAGAACGTCTCTTTTGAGATATTTCTTTCTCAAGTTCCACACTGGAGACCCAACACATGAACAATCACTTTAATACACTTAAAACATGTTACAGCATGTTGCTCCCTTAGATCTTAAGGCCAACACAAGTGGGGCGTTCTCCCCCAATTGCCGGAGCGAGTATATCGTTACGTGTATTTTACACCAAATGACTAATAATTAGCCAAAGAGGCTCGATTACTCGCCAGACCGTTGCCAGAGTTTAGAGCATTTAATCCTTGCTTCTGTCAGCGCCATGTCACACTCATAAACAGGGACTGCAGATTCCACCTGAGTGCCATCCTTCATAAGTGGATCATGTTGGCTGCATGCCAGATGTCATCAGTAGGCAGTGACAAAATTTGGTTTTTTTGGGGGAAAAAAATTATGTTAGACTGAAACAACTATCGATTTTGGATATATATTCAATTAATTGTTTCCCAAATTTTCCCTTCTTGCCCATAAAAGCAGACAAGATAGGATATAAAGGTAACAGCATAAAAGCCTTAGGGAGATTGTCACACAATATCACTCCTCGCTATCTGTCTTAAAGCACGTCACTACCGTGTTTTTGTTCAGTCTATCAATGTTTTATTGTGGTCCTTATGGTATTTCATTTTGTCCGTCCTAAGTAATCAAATATGCACAGCTATTACATTTAGTTGGAAATCCTGTTGGTCCTGTCCCATCCGTATGCAGCCTGAATCCTAATGTTTGTTAGAATAGATGCTAAAGCTGCTTCACTATTTCCCGGGCTTTGCTTATTCTGTGAAAAGGAATGTACTCTTGGCATAAAGTATAATCATTAATACTGACCTATACTTTGTGCAATTATTTAATACACTGTAATTTCACATGAATATTCGGCAACTCTGAGGCCAGATAAAATTAATGTTCTCTTTTTAACATCATTCATAAACTCATGTCCATGCTCATGCTCTTGGATTTAGGGGATTTTTTTTTTAAAGCAACAAGGTGCTTTAAAAAGAAGCTTCTAACAATGTTTGCAACAGATTAAAAATTGGAACAAGGGGTTCTGAAATTAATTCCCTGAGATGCTTTTCCAAACCATGTATTATACCTTGGTGCTTTGTGAAAAGGGGGCGGGGGAAGAGGGATGTCGAGTTAATTTTGTCTGGCCTGAAGCTATTTAGTGGATTGTTGCATATATTTCTGTCCTACCACAGGTAAGTGGTGTCTCAAGGGTCAGGCCAATCAAAGATGCCACTTGGATAAGAATTAGATTCCTTGGATAGCGTTGCTGTTTCTATCCATGTGCAATTACAGTCTTTGTGCTGTTTATAAAGGCCTGTCCCCACTAAGTGTCCTGTATCTGTTTTCTTGAAGTGCAAACTCTTTCAATCCTCAAATCACTGGTGTCTTCCTTCCTTGTCTCGACAGAGGGTTGCCCCGGCTTGTGTAACAGCAATGGGAGATGCACCCTGGACCAAAACGGCTGGCATTGTGTTTGCCAGCCAGGGTGGAGAGGAGCGGGCTGTGATGTAGCCATGGAGACTCTCTGCACAGACAGCAAGGACAATGAAGGAGGTAAGGAAGGCTGAAACTGGAAACAGAGTATGCTAGAGCCTAAGTTACGGTGACTGCAGAGCTGTCTGTTGAAAAGAACAGATCCCTGTAGCTTAGACTGATTGAAAACGTATGAGAGCTGATGGATTGATGGCACGCCCTGATTTTCCTGAAATGAAAGCCTGATGATTGTCTTTCATGGAGAAGGCAAGGTAAACTGAGCTCCTGTGTAATGTCCATTGTTCTCCATTCCTTGTTCCGATTCCCGGGTGACTACCCTGCTCAACAGTGGTATTTAGGGCACTGCACGCTGGGAGTGCCACAGAAGTATTTCAATAACTAAACAAGCCAGAAGATGCCAGGCATGTTTTTCTCAGGCTCTTCTGTTGAAAACCATTGGGGGAAGGGGGAGGCAGACAGCAACAGAGAGAGCATATTCCCCTTGAAGCTGGATTCCACTGTCTTTTTATCCTTAACTTTACACCCCTCCGGGGGATGGGGGGAGGATTGTGATATTCCACCCAATTTAAGCCTTTGGCTAGGAATAATTATTTCCCCTTTGCACACATCCCTTCATGCCATTGTGTTTTCATTTCAGAGACAAGAGTGTGGGAGTTGGTAATGGAATAGTTGTCCCTGACAGCTGTTTCATTTTGACCAACCATTAGGAGTGCATTTGGAGGTTGGTGGAGTTTGCTCTCTAGGTCTGAGGTCACCTCCTGAGCCCTCCACTCCTGCTCTTCTGGGAGGCGGTCATCCTGGACAGCAGTGCCAGCTTTGGGATGCAGACAGTAGAGGCAGGCAGATCCCCACACCACTGTGTAGTAACGACATGGCCT
Source organism: Meriones unguiculatus (assembly GCF_030254825.1). Taxonomy (NCBI): domain Eukaryota; kingdom Metazoa; phylum Chordata; class Mammalia; order Rodentia; family Muridae; genus Meriones; species Meriones unguiculatus. The sequence goes on along the minus strand of NC_083352.1, from coordinate 39,432,023 downwards.
TCCACACGATCTGTCACTCAGATCTCTGCAATTGCTTCACCTACAAGACAGGAATAAACAGTTCTGAAGGTTTTAAGTGGGAAAAAAAAAAAGTATACAGTTTGCTCAGCATGTTGAAGCCGTTGTTGCTCTTTGGTTTTCTTTCTTTTGTTTCCGGAGTGCTTATCTTGACCAGGCATAGAAGCTTGTCAAAAGACAGGTAGAGAAGGGCCTAACTCACTCCTTGTCTCCAGTGACTTGGCCGGCAGCCCTCTGCAGCCGCATGACCCTCCGCCACAGGCGGCTTGTTAACTTTGTCACAGACTGTCTTCCTGGTGTTATTTCCCTTGGTTGTCAAGACAAGCCAGGAACCCTATATGAAAGCCTCCTTTCCCTCCCCTGCTCCTAATGGATTGCAGCAGTATCTTAAACCCTCACAGCTTTACCAGCTAATAATACCTTGTTGCCCAAACTCCTCTAGATCACGTGCTTAACAGAAATGGCAGCATTAATCCTCTCTGAGACATAGTCCAGATGGCAACCTAACTCCTTGCTTCCCCCCAAAGACCACCAACCCCATTGTCTCCGGTGCCAGGGGAGGAGAGTGACTCTTTCTCCTTGATTGTGCATTTCAGATTTTTGTCTTCTACAAGGAGATTACTTGGAGGAGGTCCTATACTGGCTCTCAGAGGGATGCAAACTGCAGGGCCAAGTCTGTAGAGACAAGGCAGAGTAATTTAGGGGCTAATCAACTCTTTGGTATTATCATCAGCCAAGGAGGTTTTTCCTTTTCCTCAAAAATTTATCAACTGTGAATTGGCCTCATTCTCCTTTGTTTATTCTTATTAGCATGAAACTCTGCTATCTCTAGGCCTCTCTCTCTCTGAGGGGAAATCTGAGCTGATAGAACACCTCCTGTGAATTCTCTACTTATCTCACATAATTTGCATGGCTGTCCCTAACCTAATTTTGTTGTTCTTCAAAAATGGAATTTCAGGGCTGGCTTCATCATACCCTGAGGTGGTAACCAGGGTGCCTGGTAGCCCAAGCTAGACAGTTCTTTGCTGTATACACATGCTAGTGCCTTGGAGACAGTATCTTCCATACCAAAAACCAAATCAAAGTACATGATCTATCTATTCAAGATAGTATGACCGAAGAGCAGTAGAACAGAAGGCTTACAATTATGGCAGTACCAGAAATCCTAAGGCACATGGAGAATGGAACACTGCAGAGCCATAGTCTAAGTTGATGTCACAGTGTTGAATTATCCACCATGCCTTGAAGTCACTTAATCTTGCCAATTAGCTAAAGAAAAGGAAAGGGACGGCTGAAGAGGTTGATTTGGCCCTAGTCAGAAATTAAACAAAGTCCTCTCTCTCTCTCTCTCTCTCTCTCTCTCTCTCTCTCTCTCTTTCCCTCTCCCTCACCCTTTCTAGGTGTGTGTGTGTGTGTGTGTGTGTGTGTGTGTGTGTGCTCTTGTCTAGTTTGAACTCAGTCTTTGTAAAAGACAGGGGAAGTGGCTTACCATTCCCAAAGTAAAAAAGATAGATAAAAGGTGATAATATGGTCAAAGTATGTGATAAACTTATATTAAAATGTCTTTATGGAACCCATCACAGCGTATAATGAATGTATACCAATAAGAAATAAATAAATAAATGCTTAGAATTTAAAAAAAAAAAAAAAAAAAAAAACAACTGCATATAGGGAAATAGCTAAATGTCTTTTTCAGCCAGGGTTTTTCTTCTACTCCACACTATTTTTCTTTCTCCTCTGTGACAGGCCCCATCACCACTGTCTGATTATAAAGAGCCTTGAAATCCTGATCTCCCTAAGACGGTACCGCTCCTTGACTTCCTGGGTCTTTCCTTTCCTGTTGTCTTTGAGATGTAGTTGAACAAGAGCTTCAAAAAAGGAGACCACATTTTAGATGGAGAGTAGATAGAGCCATGTGTCCTTAGTCACTCTTGATACCGTGCATTCATAGGAAGTAAACCAGCGGCCATGTCTTTTTAAGGTTCAAACAGCTGCCCTGTGCTCTGGGTGGCTGTGGCTTTTTGAAGCTAAGGGTAGTTTTCCTCATGATAAGGGTCTCTGACAAAGATCTCCACTCTGCGGAATCAATGTTGATCCCCTTCTCAGAAGCAACCTCCAGATTTCGGGGAGAGGCAACTGAAGCAAGTTTAAAAATACAAGCTAAGTGAATATAATGGTGGGTGATAGCATTGGTGAGAGAGGGAGGGGGGTAAAAGCAAGCAGAATCATCAAAGATTGGTAAGTACTTCCTCCCAGAGACTCCTAGTATTATCAGAATGTGGAAGGGCACTCAAAATCTCTAAGCATTTCAGTATCGTGGTAGAATATTGACTTGGGAAAAAATGATTATTGGCTTGGAAGACAGTGGATTCATACTTTAGGTTAGTGATTTGGTTACCATGAACTTTTTTGCTATTCACATGGATGTCCTGGTTAATTTGATTGAGAGAACACTGTTAGTAATTGGGGATTTTGTTGCTTTTACTTTTCTCTGGGTACATCATAATGTTTGGTGAATTTGTGTGTGTGGTTTTACTTATCCACTGACTCTGCAATGTATGGCATCTTTTGCCATGTGGATGTCTTCTCAACTAATGTGAAATAATGTTTTATGAAATTTAGCTTTTCATTCACAAACTCTAGCTGTGGCTTTTGAACAAGAGCTTTGTAAGATTATACCTAGATTTACATAAGTGTCATAGTTTCTTCCAATTTCTCTTATAATTCTATAACCATAGAATTGGAATCTTAATATCCAGTTGATGAGGAGAACTTTTAAGTAACTATTGGAATGAAAACCATACAGGAACTCAAGGCATAGGTAGTGTCTGGGGGTGGGAAAGAATGATAAAGGTAAACCAGAGAGCCCTTCTGAGGGTCATTTCTACCTATTTAGATAAACTTCTTGCCTGCGAAGTCAAGGACCTGACTTTGGTCTCTAGAGCAAAACAACTTTGGTTTTAAAGCCATGCATATAGGAGGCAGAAACAGGTAGTCCCTGAAGCCCATTCATTGGCCAGACAACTTTATCTGCTCGGTCAGCCAATGAACACTCACATACTCTCATACACACACACACATACACACAATAATAAATACAATTTTTTTACAAAAAAAAAAGTAATGTGGGTAGATTTGTTGGTACCTACATTTACATTAGAAACACAGGGGAAGGATCCAATCTGGAGAGGAAGGGAAAGATGTGATTGAGACTTGATAAATGAGTGAGACATGTTTGGCTTTAGATGCCTGTTTTCTGTGCAGTTGGAAATATCTAGAAGGCAGGCTCTTCTGTAGGTCAAAAAATATCCACACTGGAGTCAACAGCATGGAAATCATAGGAATGTGACCCTGAAGACACAAATCCAGCAGCCGGTTCCCATAGACCAAGGATGTCCTGAAAGTCAGGTCTCATTCAGCAGTGTAGAAGGGAGCCCCCCCCCCACGTGCTACCAGGTTTTTACAGGAAATAGTCGTGAACTGTGCACCACACGCTGATAAAAATCTCACAGCCACAACACGGCCTCGGGATCTGGACCATGTGGTGGATGACAGGAAAGGGTGGTAGACAGCAATTATCTTTACGGAAAAGGGAAAGTTTATAGCTTTTTTTTTTTCCCCCTGTCAGTGGATAAAAATTATGAAAACAACTTAAAAGTCCATGCTTCAAAGAAAAAAAGGAGAGTCTGGGGGGAAAAGAACAAAGCCAGTATCAAAGGTAATCTAGGGAAAGCTTGGAGTCTGGGTTTTTATAATTTGAACAAAGGTGTACTGATTGAATATATATATATATATAAAAAAATATAGCAAACATGATTGAAAATGTTCTAAAAATAGGACAGAGTAGAAGCCCGGAAGCAAGACCCGAGGTTGGTCATTGTGGCCACAGGCTGGTATTTGTAAATGAACTTTTATTGAAACTCAGTAGTTGCATTCATCCATCTATCTATTGTCAAAGCTCTTCTGCAGAGACTGTGCCATAGTTGCATGACTCACAAAATACCTAAAATACCTACTATTTGGCAATCTATAAAATAAGCTAACTAACCACTCTTAAAGACCAATGGAAGTGCCTCAAGAAAGACAATAGGGAACAGAAGATAACTAAAGCAATAATGTTAAGAATTGAGTGGAGGAAAGCACAAATTATCTATCTACTTTATATCATAGGGCCATTTACATTGCAGCCTAACGTGAAGAAGGGCTCTTGGACTGATACTCAAAGAGCTTTGAAATTTTCTGAACTTTAGTGGTTTTTATGATTAATGCTATGAGCTATGGCTTTATTGCAGAGCAGATGTGAACCAACGTAACATTCTCAGGCCTGCCATGGATGTGCCAGTGATGTTGAGAAGCTATTCCATGGAGACAGTTTTGCAGCACTGTACATTTGGGCAAGTGGGTAATCAACTTAGTTGTACCAGATAGGCCTCTCTGCTATGAGTGCAGGCAACGAATGAAAAATGTCTTCTCAAGTTATAGGAAGTCAGATTCATAACCATCTGTCACTTGCTTGGGCAAGTTACTGATAAACTCTGCAGAAAAAAAAATAACAAACAGTGTGTCCCTGCATCTCGCCTGTTGAAAATGAGATTCTTTCTCTGATGGATGTTAGCAGAGAGGCTTGTAAAAATGCATTTCCAACTGATTAGTTCAGAAGGTGTCAATCTCGTGCAGTTTTATGACCTGCAGACTACACGCCAGATGTACATTTGCTTTTTATAAACTAACAAAGATGAATGACTAAATCTGAGAGTTCCTCTTTGGCAGCTGTACCATATATTGCCTAAGGGAAGACACTGTGGGAGAACTGGGATGGGGGAGTAGTTAACTCTTAATTTACCAGATTAATGGAGATAAAATATAATATTTGAAATTACTTTCCCTTCTGAAGGTGTGGTTGGGGGGATACAGAACTATAGAATAGCAGTGTTTAATTACTCTCTCACTCGTGAGTAGTTATGCCCTAAATCTGCTCACAAAGAGTACCTAAATGGCATAGATCATAGAGCGTATACTAAAGAGTCACCATAAAAACTCTACATATAATAATGAATCACCATTAAGTGGATAAAGTAGGTTTTAAGGAGTTTTTAAGCCAAAATTGGTATTGAAGCAATAGGCCAATCATCTACTGCTTGAGAGAACTTAAGTCTTGAAATCTATGCTTCTATTTCAAGAGAGATGGAGGGGGAAAAAAATCCTATCTCTTACATTATTATTATAATATATCCTTGTGAAGAATGAGGCCTCAGCATGGCCTCATCTTTCTTCCACTAGAAATATCAAGAAATATTTAGACATTTTTCATCTTTATGGCTTTTTCAGTAGGAAAGAAATATTTTGATGAATTTATATGAAATTTCAAAGCTCAGTATCATTTGATTATCTTAGCACATGGTTTTAGATTTTTGTAAAATAAATATGCATGCTGCTTCAAATAATCAACAACCCATGACCTCAGGAATGTATAACATCTACATAAAAATGGCAGCTATAAGGAAAAATACGTAATATATCTCAGATAAAACTCAGACCCACTCATTGCTATGTGGATAGCAATTATCACAAACATTTAAAATACTGAGGTAAAAAGAGACCAACATCATAAATATAAGGCAAGTACCCCAAACTGAACTCAGTTCCCCCAACTTCAAGGGAAATAAGGAAGCGAATTTAGTTGGTATCTGTGGATACGCTCAGTTTCTTCCAGTTTCGAGGCTTTAAGAAAAATCCAACCCACATAGACTTAAAAGTATAAAGAAATGCCTTAGCTTCTAGAACTGAGACCCTACAGAGGCCACTGTGTATATGACCAGTTGGTTCGTCCCCAAGCTTCTTCTGGGATGGACTGAGCTCCAGATAGGTCCCGTGATGGCAGAAAGATGGTTGCAGCAATCCTTGCTTCGCAGGTGGGCATCGGGGACAGAGAGGCAGAGAGCCTCCAAGTCGTCCCTGAGAGTCATCCTGACACATTAGGGCCCCTGAAGTTTCTGAACCACAGTAAAGAGAGTACATGTGTGTACACGCACCGTCTGAGAGCTGGAGGAGCCAGACACTAGAGCGAAAAATCAGAGGAAGGGGCAGGGATAACGGGGATCGACACAATGCCAGCAGAATCCTCCTTCGAGGTCCGGCCCCGTCCATCTCTTGCTTCTGACCTTTCCTGTGCTGCTGTCGACCTCCTCCTGGACTGGAAATTTAATCCGTATCTTTTGTAAAATAATTTAGCGCATTTTATTTACAGGGCGCATGAGAAGAGTCTGAGTGTGCTACAGCAGGCATGTGAAGGTCAGAGGAAACCCCCCAGGAGTTAATTCTCTCTGTGTACCATGTAGGTGCTGGGGAGCACACTCAGGTCATGCAGGAACCTGCCAGGCATGTTCACCCACAGAGCCATCTTCTGAGCTCATCAGCAAAGTTCCTTCCATCTGGCTCAGTTTGCCATCACATAATGAAAGGGCCAGCTACATACGGTATAAAGCCAACCAGTGATTAGATTAGTTCTTAAGAACTGACAGTAGTTTTTTTTTTTTAACTTATAAAAATAAAACATAGACTTCATCTAAATGTTTTCATCTTGAGTTTTCCATAAGGTCACCGAATGGCCTGCTGCGTTAAGTGGAAAGTAGCTTGAAACTGTCTTGTCGGTTAGCCAAGAATGTTTGGTATATCTTCACACTATTTTTTATTAATCTATTCTAAGAGATACGGTTAGTGAGTGGGTCCAGTTTTATGCATTCAGCCTGTGAATAAACAATGGGCTTAAAGGACAGTGTCATGGAAGTGACTGACAGCCACTGACATGTCCCATGATTGGTGATGTGCCTCACAAAGAGTGTATTCGTGCCTCACTTCATGGTGGAGATGCCTTCTGAGAGCCGCATCACCAGACCATCTGCCCAACTGCACAGCTATCTTAAATGTCTTACAAGAACCTAGGCATATAAGGCAGGCGCCTGCCCTGGTCTCCTAAGCCAAAAGAGAGACAGCGATCCTGAAACATGACGTCATAACATCTGTTGTCATAGCGTGTCACACCATCTGAAGTAGCCTTTTCACTACGTAGGCGAGTGACGTCCTAGAGTAAATAATAAACTAGCAACATGACCATCTATTATCACTGTTCAGTATTGGCGTCGCGCTACTTGCGGCCCAGCTTTCTAAAACTGACAACTCACTGGGTCAGCATGCAGTGTCAGCATGCTCTGGGTCTTTGGAGACCCCTGACTAACATGCCGTTCCTCGTTAACAGGAACATATTCGTGTATGGGGAGGGGGCACGTGACTGTAAGCCAACAAATGCTCCTTTGTAACCTCCTTGGAGAAGACATTGGTGGCTGCATCCATGCTCCTTTACGTCACAACTGTCACAGGTCCATGTTGCATATCATAGGTCCATCGGCTGATTTTTTTTTTCTATAAACTCCATTGTCTTGACTACTACACGTTTGCCAGGCTTTTCTTTTTTTTTTTTTTTTTTAATAATGGCTGCGTTGTAGGGAGAGCAAAGTAGAAGGCCAATTTGAGGAATGCCTTACTCCCCGCTGGAGAGTAATTTCCTCTTCTTCAGAGAACTATTTCTGTGGGAGATGGCTGCTTGCCCTTGTCCATTTTATGTTAGCTTGTTTGTGTTAGCACCAGCACCGATGCACACAGGCACCTGTCTGTCTTCTCCATGTGCTTACTCTGGGAACTCCTAGCGCAGTCTTCCAAACTATAGACGGCTTCAGTCATTGTGTTGTCAGCTAGTCCTGATTCCTTCCTGCTGAGAAGGTGTTCTGATGAGTAAGGCATATTCCTCACTCAGAGGAAACGACTTTCAACCGTCCTCAATCTAGACCTTCACTTTCTGTCAAAGCAGATGCGAGTATTAGATCTGTATTTCCTCTGGCTTCAGAAAGGACGCCTCAGAGAGCTCGCTGTCGGATGCGCACTGGCAAATCAGTCGCCATTAAACAAACCCACCAGTAGGCACAAGTCACTGCACCCTGCAGCTGAAGGACCCCGGTCTTTAAGTTGTCTGCTGCTCTCTCCGCAGATGGACTCGCTGACTGCATGGATCCTGATTGCTGCCTCCAAAGTTCCTGCCAAAATCAGCCCTACTGTCGGGGCTTGCCTGATCCTCAGGATATCATTAGCCAAAGTCTACAGACACCATCTCAGCAAGCTGCCAAGTCCTTCTATGATCGAATCAGCTTCCTGATTGGATCAGATAGCACCCACGTGCTCCCTGGAGAAAGTCCGTTCAATAAGAGGTTAATGCCTGCTTTCCTTATATAGACTCGTAAGGATCTGGAGAACAGTTCTGAACACTTTCTTTGAAATGTTGATGAGTGTGTGTTTGAGAAAATTGCTTATATATATATATATATATTTTCTTTTTGGAAAATTCTTCATCAGACTTCGCATTTCAAGCATTTTTGACACAGTTTATATATGTTGCCAATTCCAGTGCCTGAGACGTAACAGGACATCCTGTTAAGGAGTCAATAAATCTTCATTTAACCCAGTTGATTTTCCAAGCGCAGTTGGAAACATTTCAGAAGGCGCGATGAAAAGACCCCAAAAGGCAAAACAGAAGTGCACTTTTTTTTTCTTTTAGCTGAGCTCACTAAATAATATAAATTATGAATTAATGTAATGGAGCCGCTAACGGCATGGCAGTGAGATTGCATAAGCTGCCTGACTGCTGTACAGAGCAGTAATGACCTGAGAATCAACCAGTAACTGAAAGCAGGTGTCTTGTGTCTCCCTGAGCTCAAGAAGATGATTTACACAGAACTCCTGGGTCTGTAGTCATTGCAAAGCATTAAGGCACCGAGAGCCTGCAGCGGCTTAGAAGTTGTCACACACATTTCTTATTGCCCCCTTAAATCTTGTACTTCGTGGTCCCAGCAGACTTCACAGATTGCCCCCAGAATTAATTGGCAGGTATACTTTTCTGCAACCATGTCATACATATGATATATGAAAAAAAAAGGCATCATGGATAATTTTTAAAATTCCTCTCTTAAAATGTTAGTCTTGATATTGCTTTCCCTACCCCCCCCCAAAAAAAAAACAGATTGCAACAAATTAAAACTCAGGGTAAACATCAGGCATTTAGACAAGTAAATTACACTAAATTTAAAGGCACATTGTCTTGGGGGGATTTATTTTATTTTTTTTTCTCTGCTTTTTTGTGAATAGCGCTTGATTAGTTTAGGATGGTAATAGTTTACCTTTAGCCTGAATTATCTATAAATCGTGATGATGTTGGCCGGAGAGGACAGATACTCATTCAAACTCTTGTGCTTTTCCCACAGCCTCGCATCCGTCATTAGAGGCCAAGTGCTGACGGCTGATGGGACCCCGCTCATCGGTGTCAATGTCTCATTTTTACATTACTCAGAATACGGATATACTATTACCCGCCAGGATGGAATGTGAGTCGGTCGCTTTACCGTGTCTCTGTTTGAAATACTTTCAGCCTAAGCCCGAGCGTTTGCCCATCACCCATCATGTTTTATTGTCTTTTTTTAATAGAAAAGCAACAGCTCCTAGAATCTTAAAAACCAGAAACTACAAGTCACATCCTCACACACTAGAAGAGTTCATTCCATGTTTCTGAGGCGTGATATAATATTGTAGTTCTGTTGGGGAATGGGTTTTGTCTCCGAAGACTCGTGGTGAAATATTTATTGGTGGTGTTTTCTTAGTGTCTTTAACTTGAATTCAGATAGTTCCGAAGGACAGATGGGAAACAATTAGGGAAACGCCAGTAGATCAATGGGTAGACAGAAGAGGGGTGTGTGAGTACCAGTTGTGTAATTCCATTTGGGCATAGATTTGGAGATGTTTCATACAAAAATTTAGGAGTCCTCTTGACTTGAGGAGAGTGCTGGTGCGGTGGCGGCTCTCCCTAGGACAGCCATTGTGCGGTGGCGCCTCACTAAGCGCGTCTGATCTGTCATTAGGTTTGACCTGGTGGCCAACGGCGGTGCCTCTCTGACCTTGGTGTTCGAGCGTTCCCCATTCCTCACTCAGTATCACACGGTGTGGATCCCGTGGAATGTCTTTTATGTGATGGACACCCTCGTCATGAAGAAAGAAGAGAACGACATTCCCAGCTGTGACCTCAGCGGGTTTGTGAGGCCAAGTCCTATCATCGTGTCGTCGCCTTTGTCCACCTTCTTCAGATCATCACCGGAAGACAGCCCCATCATCCCCGAGACACAGGTACGGCCAACAGTCGGCGGGGTCCCCACTCGGGAACATTTCCAGTCTTGGGTTGCAAAGAACACTTGTAAAGATTTGCGGGATTTGATGCTACTTCTGTAATGGGTGGTATGTGTGCTAGAGTGGAAAAGTGTCTTAGAAAAGGTGACTTTTGACAGGAAACATTACCTTTCTACAGGTGTTCTCTACGGAACTTAGTTACTGTGCTTTAAACTCAAATAATTTTATATCTTAATGTCCTAATCTCCACGGGAATAAAATATCTGTTTAAAGAAATAGTCATATTAAATATCCATTTATCTAGTGAAATATCTAGATTGTGTTTAGAGAGAACTTCCAGATCTTAAAGGGAGGACCTGAAGTACAGTAGCAGTGACCTTCATGCTAAAATACAAAGAAAGCAAAACTCTGTGGTTCAAAGCCAGGCCGGGAGCCAGGTTCAGAGCTTTCACAGACTGCAGAAGTGATTCAGAGCTATCTTTGGACAGCTGAGTGAGAGCCTGTCTCAAACTAAGAAGCGTGCGAGGCTGGAGAGATGGCTCAGCTGCTCACAGTGCTGGCTCCTCTCCCTGAGGAGCAGAGCGCAGTTTCCGTCACCCATGTCAAGCGGATCACCGCCACCTGTGACGCCATCTCCGGGAATCCATCGCCGCCTCTAGCCTTCCAAGGCAGGTTCACACATAGGTTAAATACTCACATAGACACATACACAAAAAGTTAAAAATAAAAAACTTACAATACAACCAAAAAGTAGCAATGGAGGGCTGAGGGCGTCGTTATTAAAAGGCTCTCGGGCTAATACTGTGCAGAAATGACCCTAGGAGGATTTGAACTTCCAAGTAAACGTTGAGCTGACGCTCTGAGAACTTCACTGTGGCCTTGTCCCATTTGATACTTCCTCTTTCAAGCCTACCGTGTACCTGGGAACTTCTTAGTTCTATCACACAGTAGGGAAACATTTAGTAAAAACAAAAAAAATCCGCTGAGCACCTATGATGTACCAAGCACTCAACAAGGAGTAAGAGCCGACTAAGACCAGTAATTATAGATGTAGCAAATATTTGAATGAACAGTGGGGCGTTCAAGAGAGAGGCAAAACCCTGGGTAAACCGGAAACATCATTGCTGACGGGGGTTGGCTTTAGTGAGGGATGAAGTAGGAAGGGAGGAGAGCAGAGTTCTCCATGGTCAACGATTTGCATAGAAATTGGCCGGGTAGCTCAGAGGGTAAAGCCGATGACCTGCATCTGACCCTCAGCACCCACAGGGGTAGAAGGAGAGAACTGTCTCCCTCCGACTGTCCCCTGACCAACATTCACACCCACCCCACCCATACACAAGACAAACGGATAAACCTAACACAAAAAAAAAAAATAGTCAAGATAGGAAAATAATTGACATGGAGGAGGAAAGAGCCAGAAGAAAATCCTGGGGGAGTTGGGGGGGGGGGGGTAGGACGTTGAACTCTTTAGGCGGTTTGGAAGCACAGGTCTGGCTAACTCAAGTCACAAAAGACATAACTGACAGGAGGCAGAAATAACGAACAGACTCCTGCTTCCTTTCCTTGCACATCTGTCTGGCCACAGCTCAGGTAGCAAGTGTGCTTAGCTATAGGAAAAGGGTAGAAATCGTGGCAAGGGAACAGAACAGAGAGAGACAGGAAGTCAAGGGGCAGTGCGTAGCTTCTGAGTGTTTAACAGGGTCAGGAGCGGAGCTAACAAATTGCACAGCCACCACAAACAGGCTTAAGGGTATATTTTTCCCATTTTGGCAGTAATAAAATATAACATGGTCAGGTTAAATTACATAGGAGAAATGCACGCCTTAATGAACCAAATTACAGATATTTGTTCCGTGGAAGTAGGTTAATGATGACACAGACAATAATGGGTTATTAAAATTAAGAATAACATGATATTTTGAAATAGAGTAGCAACCCTAGCAGGTCACAGGAAGTGGTTATTAATTAACTCCCTTGCAAGTCGAAAGACTATCAAACGTATGGAAAATTATTTTTGAAAGTAAATTAAGAGGAGATGTATTTTCCGGGACACTCAGGGGCCACAGAAGTCTGTTTTCCAAACTAATGCCTTGGCGTTTCATCCTACCGTGGTAGAATGAGTTCCCTTCAGACTGTCTACCCTTCATCCTGTCCACTCATAAATGTCCCGTCAGCATTCACTGTCATGGTTTTTTTTGGATATGGGGGTGTGTGCTTAAGAAGTTTCTGAGTAGATGGGGTAGAAGAATAAAAATTAAAAATAAACCAGAAAGGTTCAGTTTGTTCGTAAACCTGTTTTCCTTACGAGGCCTCGGGGGCTGGATCCAGTGAGCCTATTTAGGGAGGAGCCCTAAACTGCCATGTTCGAGGCCTGCCTTCGTCCTTTGTCACCTCGAGTCCTCGTGCCAGCTGCCTCATGGAGCAGAGTGGGTGTGCTGCCTTCCAGATAAGCACACGGAGAGCAGTGTGTGGAATGACACATACTAGCGTTTAGGAGAGCCAGCTGATTCGTGGTGGCGGGAGTGGCCTCAGACACAGGTTGTTTGTTTATTTATTAGAATTGCATACATGAGTGCTCTGTGTCCATCATTTCCGCCCCTCCTCCTTCCCTTCCAGTTCCTCCTCCTATGCCCCAACTCCAGGTAAAATCCGTGACCTCTTCTTTAATTTCTGTGACTGATGTCCAGGCACGTGTGTATATGAAGAAGCCGAATTGGTGTGTCTGGCATGGTTCCTAGGCATATGTGTCTATGGCTTGCTACTTGAAATTGGATAACTAATCGGGGGTAGGGACCTCTTTCTTGAAAGGACTGGCTCCCTCTACCCCCCACTCCCTGCTCTCAGCAGCCATTGATTACCTGTAGCTCTTCAACCAGAGTTTGGACCTTGTGAGCTTTACCATGGCCATGTTGGTGATGTCATTTTTCAAGTCTTGTTTAAGCAGCTCTTTTGCTGAGACACCTTGGGTGCAGTTTCCCTGACGTGTTAAAGTGCCCTGGTTCTCTGGCTTGTACAATTGTTCCTCTCCACCTCCTTTGATGTCCCCCAAGCCTTGCGTGGATTCTTTCACTTTGGACATGCCATGGCCGGTTGTCCTTTGAATTTTAACCAGTTGTGGAGTCATGTAATGTATCCATCTGCTGAAGAAGCACATTCAGTGATGAGGTAGTAAGAGACAGGTCCTTAACAAAGGTGGCCTTGCACGTCACAATATACATAGTAAGCCTATAAGGATCTACCATTAGTCACAAAACTAATAAGAATATTTGTAGAAAGCATCTCTTTATAAAACTCTTTAAATTTTTTTATATACAATGCAAATGTGTTTCAGAATGGTTAGGTGATATTTGGATATACGGTACTTTTTTATCCCCCATAAATTTGTTACCATCCATTGAGCAATTTACATTGATGGATGAACATAGGGTTACAAAATATATTTAATGTAGAATAGAAGTAGCCTTACATGGATAAAAGTAGCTTTTACAGTCAGAAATCAGAAGTATGTTTTATCTTATATATGTATGTTAGTAACTCTCTGGGGAAATAATACACGCACCTTTAAAACATTATGTCATTTACCGTGTTATCAGAACTCAGCGGTTTTGTAGCTCAGTATGTGATTATGAGAAGGTGCTGTTGTTGCATTACCTCTCAACGTGTATCTGGAATCGACCACCCTTTAATCCAAATGACTCTGCCCTCCTGGTTGTCATTCCTCTATCTCTAACAGTGACCTAGGTAGGCTAATGAGGCCATGGGCGTAGGTCTAGCCTGTAAGGGACCAGCTAATGGCACATCCCCGTTCTGAGCTAACGCTTGTACAGATGTCAGCACTGATCACCAAGTGACTGGAATAGAAGATGCCGTTAGTGAGACTCTACCTCAACCCGGCAGCCGACAGGGAAGGGTACCAACAGCTGTATGGAGAGTGTGACTAACTCCGAATAAATGACAAGCAGCTTTTTGGAGGAGCTGCAGAGCTGTTCATTATTATTGGATAAGAGAACAGCTCGGCTGTTATTTGTGAATAGTGAACCTGCTGTGTCTTATATCACAGGCCCCGCTGGGTTCTGCTCACTCTGTCTTCTCAAGTTGAGCATGCACAATCCCACTCAGGAGCTTGTGCTTGTCTCCAACGTAGGTACTGCACGAAGAAACCACAATTCCGGGAACGGATCTGAAGCTTTCCTACCTGAGTTCCAGAGCCGCAGGGTACAAGTCAGTTCTCAAGATCACCATGACCCAGGCCGTCATACCATTCAACCTCATGAAGGTCCATCTCATGGTAGCTGTGGTTGGAAGACTCTTTCAGAAGTGGTTTCCCGCCTCGCCAAACTTGGCCTACACTTTTATCTGGGACAAGACAGACGCATATAACCAGAAAGTCTACGGCCTGTCTGAGGCAGTTGGTGAGTTTCCTGGATATCCCCTCTGCACTGAAAAGTGGGTTCAAGGTCAGAAGTACAAAGAAATTATCAGGGATCTGTGGCAAGTAGCGGGTAAGCCAATATGGTGGAAGTGAGTTCATCTAGGGGAATCATGGAGGGGTGTTTTATCCACTGTGGGAAAAGGAACGTATCCCATAAGGTGAGATGAAAGCTGTCAGCATTTCCGACAGGAATCACCTCAGGAATTCTGAGTTACTGTATTCTTTCTCCTTGTCGCTGTTTTCGTGTTTCTTTTCCTGAGGTATCCTTTTCTATTTATTTTCTTCCTTTCCCTTATAACTTGGCCTCGCTAGTTTCTATCATCGTTTTTATGTTTTCTGTATGTGACAGTGAGATCATAATGATGTTTAGCAGAATATCCAAACAAAATTTGGATCCGAGAATTATTTCATCTCCTCTGACAAGAGGGCCAGTGGCAGGGTGATCTGAGAACATAGGGCCACTTGTTTCACTGAGTGACTGGACAGTGTTATCAAAGCTTGACATGTCAAACAATAGCTTCAAGCTCAGGCCAGACCACCTACAAGTGAAGGAAAACATGAGTTTTATAGATCTTCAATTTTACTTAAAAATGCATTTTTTTTTTTTGTTCTCTAGAATTGATATCCAATTTGATTTGAATTCGTTCTCACTAATCAGAGAGTTAGCAATCCTTGGTTCATTGTAAACTCTGAAGTCTTGATTATGAATTGGTGTTCACAAATAATGTGTAAATACTTACCATAAATATTTTCCATAATGAACTAAACCATTTGGATTATTTATATAACATATTTTTAGTTGGTCTTGTCTAATCAAAATTTGCTAACTTACTCGTTGTAATTACTTAACGAGTTTCCCAATTTAGGCCTAATATTCTGCTAAGAACCCTTTGTAAGAAGGATGGCGGGGGGGGGTCTCGTTTTCTATTAAATCAGTATAAGATAACATTTGGGGATGCTCGTTTTTAATCTTTCGTACGGTCAGACCTCCCTACACAAAAACAAACGGCTCACTCAGTAAGTGGAGCTTTTGACTTAGATCACAATTGTGAACTTCCCTAAGTCATAGAGTTGCTTTCTTTCCCTGTGTGGTTGAGAGGATGACCTGCCATTCCTTTTGCCTGCAGTGTCGGTTGGCTACGAATATGAGTCGTGCTTGGACCTGACTCTGTGGGAAAAGAGGACCGCCATTTTGCAGGGCTACGAGTTGGACGCTTCCAACATGGGTGGATGGACGCTGGATAAGCATCACGTACTGGATGTCCAGAACGGTAAGTAGGTTCTCGCCTGCTGGTCACGTTGCCCAGCCTCTTTCCGATGATGCTGCCGCAGCTTCTTATCCTCGGAGCCCTGTAGGATTGGAATTAGTAAAACAAAATGACGGTAAAGAGATAGTTTGAAGACCATAAAAGCCTTGGAATCACATAATTCTCTTAGTGGATCTTTAAAATGCGCCTCTCTTCTCTATTACGGTAATCTCCCCATTAGTGTTGGTGAGATCACTGTGTCTGTGTGAGTGCCTAATCTCCACAGAAGTGTGTGCAAAAATATTAAAAAGGGGGTGGGAAGGGGCTTTAGAAAGAGTCACCATAACTGGAGGCAAGGTGATTTACTGTAGGCCAAGATAAAAATCCATGTGACTTTACCAAGAGATTTACAGTAGGTCCTTGACTCTGAGGCACTTAGTCAGGTCCAAGTGTGTAGCTGTGTTCTCCCCCAAGTTCTGTTTAGTCTGTATTGAAAAAGAAAAGGAAAACAAACAAACCAAAAAAAGAAAAAACTCTTCCTTAAAAATACTGTATCTTGATTTTATGAATATTAGGGGAAATATAAATGAATAATTTGAGTGGGGACAAAAAGCTAACATACTACTTCTAGCAGGCCTGAGAATATGATATGAAATGTGCTCTGGAGAAATATATTTTGGACATCGCAAATGCACGCCCTGTGAAGTGGGAACCATTTTCTCACGTACAGAATAGCTCCAGTGGGAAGGAATTCTGTTGACTCAACTGTTTTTCTAACACTCTGTTCACATGCTTGTCCACACATCAGAGCCTTCTCAGACTGAGAAGTCTCCGCCCCCCTTCTATGAATAGCTCGAGAAGGTGGCCGTGTTTGCTGAGTAGCAATCCTTCTGACTCTTTGGAAGACTTGGAATGGTGGAATTGAGACTGTCACACAATTAAATGCTCGTGATTGATGGTCGCTTTTGGAACGATGTTTCTTTGATGTTTGATCTGTCTTTAAAAAAAAAAAGAGTATTAGAACGCATGTATCTTGGCTTCATGAGTATACTGACTCGAAAGTGGTTTCCAAGTCAGTATTTGAGAATGCTGATGCCTGACCTTGAGGGGGTAAATAAGGGTAAAGAGTGGATCACTGTGGAAGAAAAATGAAGGAGAAGTACTCCTCGAGCCCTTCCTGGCTTGTGGAAGTATGTAGCTCTCTTCCTTTCCCATGTGTCCTGGTCATCACTTTATATTCTGGAAGGCTGAGAACAGAGCTCATTTCAGGCACACTCACTAGAAATGTGTGGGTGTAGCTCAGGTGGGAAGGTGCTTGCCTAGCGTGCACAAAACCCCGAGTTTTAGCCACATCAACACATGCATAAGCTTGGTAGCACACACCTTCAATCTCGTTCTTGGGAAGAGGTGAAGGCAGAAGGATCAGAGGTTCAAGAGCATCCTTGGCTATACAGCTTGGCACTGTATAGAAAACTTGAAAAAGAAGAGGAAGAGGAGGAGGAGGAAGCAGGACTCCTGCCCAAGGCAAATACTCCATATGTTATTGTCAAGCTTCCCTTGAATCATCAGTGTTGTCTGAAGCAGTGGTCATCTTAATCTGTTGATCTTTCCAAATGCACAGGCCTGTGTCAACCATGCTTGTAGCTGCTCCAGATTAAATTATTTAAAATTATATTTCATATCTTTTCTATGTATTTCCATATTCCTGCATTTCCTGCGTGTGTCCTTCACAAACAAACCTTGGGGGAACACTGTTCTGGGCATGTGTTTAGTTATGATGCAAATCCAGTGTAAAATCCATAACCAGTTAGCAACAGGATTTCTCCGTGGGACTGTAAAGGAATGGAGAGGAGGTAGGCAGCAAGCCCCAGAAGGACTCCTGTAATTCACCACTTTTGGGGTACTCAGTAATAGCATTCAGAAAGATTAGGCAGTGTGTAGATAATGTGTAGGGGTTAAATAATATAATCACACATAGACACACATTCTAAGTAAGAATAATATGTAGGTTTTTCTTTATTAAAACTCCAGATCAGATTTAAAAGCTGAACTGCCAAAAGAAAAAAAAAATGTTGTTATAAAATACGTTACTTTAAAATGTGAGGCCACCTAAGCTCCATGGTGGACTGATTGGAGTTTCAGATTGTATACAAGAACGGTTTGACAAGTAGTGAATTTCCAAAGCGACATGTGTCTAATTGAATAAACAAAATGACGTGTGACGGTGACAAGCTGGACGAGCGACAGACGTAGAAAAGTCAGAGACGGCGATGTAGGAGGCGATGGGTGTTGGTTCAGACGTCCCGGAACAGGGAGACGAAGGCTGTAAGGCCGACCGTTCTGCTGTGCTGTGATGGGGGGCATGTGAAGGGCCAGTCAGTCGAAGCGATAGCATAACCTGACGCAGGAGAGCAGCCCACTGACGCACACGGCTCTTCTGATAAAAATTGCAGAACCAGCTCTCTCAGGAAATTATACCTCCATAATTGTCAAATAATGTAATCACAGAGAGAAGAAATCTTAGGTAGCATCCGTGTCCTCTTTGAATATTCAAGGCAAAAAAAGCATTGCATCTCTTGTTGTGATCCAGACTTATTCAAATTATTTTCCCTTAAATTTGAATAAACCTGTTTTATCATTCCTGATTTCTTTATGTAAATTGGCCATGATTATTACATCACCCAAATAGCAAGGCATTAAAAAAAAAAAGTAATCATAAAATGCACCTAAAATGTTCTGAGCTATAAGGGGAATGTAATTATTCTGATCACTTCTTCACTTTCAAATTATCCCAAAGTGGAGGAAAAATCATGGTCTCGAGTTTTCTGTTTGTGCTCTGGCAAGATTATTCTTTAACGGTCTATCTGCTAAGAAGTACAGTCATTAGCTCTGAGAACTACTTTGAAGTATAGAAAGCCCAATAAATACAATATACACCGCTCCAAAGCCAATGCACTGAGTGCTTTATACAGATAATAATACACCGAGGAGTGCCGTAAAATATACATGGGGCGGGAGCAGCCGACACACCAGTGGGTAACAGACCCACGACATTGTTCTACATGGGGTCACAGCGAAGAGAACCAAAATTACGTCTCAGCTCAAACCTAGGTTCTTACTAGGAAAATATTGGGAATATTTGCTCTCCCATTTTCAGTGAAGGCCATCAAGGAACAGACTGGCATCTTTTTGTCTTTGTAAAATTATTGGCTCTTCTCCGGCCTTGAGGCAGAGGTTAGTTTGGATAACAAATTGGCCTTCTGCATCAGTTTCATTGTGTTTGGCATTTTAAATAATTGTATGTATGTGTATTCTATGTACATACACGTATATATTTACATCAGATGAGTGTGAAGCAAGACTAGCCCTTGACATTATGATAGAGTTAAAAATAGGCCAGGGGGTGTGGCTCGGTGGTAGGTTGTGTTCTTACTGTCGGAAGATCTGTAAACAAATACCTTCTAACTCTGTTTCCTTAAAGCATTTTTAGCTTTTTTTTTTTAAAAAAAAAAAAAAAAAAACAGGGTAAATTTATAAGAAACATACTCCCAGGGTACATTTTTATTAATCAGGTTAATATATAATATTTTCCACATTGATTAACAATTAGGCAAACTTTTCCTTCCCTGAAGAATATTATATAGAGCATGGTTCTCAAACTCGGCTGCACATAAAGATCACCTGGAGAGTTTTTAAAAATCTAAATGCTAAGCCTGCACCCAGACCAATTAAATCAGAATCCCCTGGGGTAAGGACCTGCCATCAGTATTTTTTTACGGCACTCCAGACTGTTCCACTGCGTAGCCAAGATTGAGAATCACTGGTGTTAAGAATTTGGGTTTTTTTTAATTCATCCTCTTAGTCCTTTGTTCCTCTCACTGGTTTTTTTCAAATCGTAACAAACAGTACTTTTTAAATAGACCCTACGTGATTTATTATGTGAAGTCTTATAAATAGATGTCTTTCTGTAAGAACTCCAAAGTTTCCAGTTCTAACTTGGAAAGACTGCACTGTAGTGAGGTCTCCGGGGTCGTGTTTGCCTTGCATCATTCATTTCCATCGTAAGAAGATAATGTGCTTTCTTCCAGGTATACTGTACAAGGGCAATGGGGAAAATCAGTTCATCTCCCAGCAGCCTCCGGTGGTCAGCAGCATCATGGGTAATGGTCGGAGGCGTAGCATCTCCTGCCCAAGCTGCAATGGCCAAGCTGATGGAAACAAGCTGCTGGCACCAGTGGCGCTGGCCTGTGGGATCGACGGCAGTCTGTACGTAGGGGATTTCAACTATGTCCGACGGATATTCCCTTCTGGGAACGTGACCAGTGTTTTAGAGCTAAGGTATGTCTTTCCTCTACTGGGGGCTTTAATCAAAAGCGAACACACCCTTAAAAATGAAGTTGGCTGTGATATGCTGATTTATTTATTTAAACCTACACCCCGTAGAAGTTTAAAACTCACCCCAGAAAGAACTTAGTTTTTAACTAGAGCTAGGAGGTCATCCATATATAGTGTTATTAAATGTGTGAAAGAGTAGGAAGTTGCCTGATATGGAAAATACCTTATTCCAGTGATTTTTCTGTGAAATGAAAGGTAAAAGTGTATTTTTTTTAATCACTTAAATTTTCCTTTGAATAAATACGCAGCACAGGACGTCATCTTACATTCTACAGCAGTTGAGAAGGAGGCCTAAGCTGTTTTCTCTAGAACCAAGATGTGATAGTAAATGGACAAGAAAGAATACTGGCCGTTCAGTTGGGTCATCCCATCCATTGGCCGTAATGCAGACAGTAAAAAGTGTCATTGTCTTGCTTCCTTTTAAGTGTGATGATCAAAATCAACCAGTTTGATAAGAATTTTGCCTACAGAGTTCATTGCCAGTGTTTTCTTAGCTTAAATTGAAATATTCCACACAAGTAATTAAACCCCCAATATTGATCTCGTTATATTTCAGAAGACTTTTCTAACTCTGCTTTTCTTTACCTTTCTTTTATCTGCTTCCACCAAGAAATAAAGATTTTAGACATAGGTAAGCACCTGCTTAAAGGTTATTGCATATTTTCCAATGTCCTTTTTATGTTTCAATGTGACTCTCTGAAATTGTTTTTTAATAACATCGTCTTGAGAGGAAACTTGGAATCACAAAACTTCTAAGGAATTAAAACTGCTTAATTGGACAATTACATAACTAAATGCAAAATACATTGTGTGATAGAATTTTAGAAATATTTTCAAGTTGGTTCATTAAAAAAAATCTTGTCACAAAGAATTCTAATGTGCAGTTATGATTTATGTAACCTGAGCCTTATGAAACAGAAACAAAATTGAAACATGGTAAAGTTTAAGGAGATAGTGTAGTTTGACCAGTATCCAGGACAGAGCCTGTCTTATTGGGCACAAAGCTATTTTGGTTTGGGGAGCTATGAAAATAATCTGATAAATTTTTGTTTGTTTGTTTTTGTTCCTTTGAGACAGGGTTTCTCTCTGTAGCCCTGGCTGTCCTAGAACTAGCTCTGTAGACCAGGCTGACCTCAAACTCAGAGGTTCACCTGCCTCTGTGTGCTGAGTGCTGGGATTAAAGGCCTGCGCCACCACTTCCTGGCAATATTTTTTTTAATGTATATATCTATCTGATCAATATGAACATAGTGGGAGGGACCCCTACTGAACTTGGAGAGGATCCTCCTCTGTAGCATCCTCTAGGTTTATCTCTGCCTGTGATTTCTCCTTTGCCAAATTGAATAGTTACTAGGTTCAAGAAGTAGTATTTTTGGTGCCATTGTTATAAAGGAAAAGACTTTCTTTAAAGCTAAAGAATATAGAGCACTGCCAACCCAAAAGCTTTTCGTATTCTATTGATAGGTATGCTTGCCTGAAGAAGTTATGCTCAGTAAAGCCTTGTCAGGAGAGTTTTCTAACAGCCGTTCTTTAAAGACAGAAAATGAGGAGGAGGAGGAGGGGGGAGGAGAAGGAGGACCTGCTTTAAATAAAAACTAGTGAAAAGCAGGGGTTAGACATGCCAGATCTAGTTTGGCCATTAAAATATCTAATGTTGTAATATATTAAAAAGACTGATATTTTATGTCAGATATCTTAGATGAGTAAGTCAATATAGCTCACTGAAGCTGTTGTAGAGATTGACAGCTAGCAAAAAGCGGAATCCTACAGACAGATGTGTAACTGTTGCAGTTCAGAATACCCAGGCACGGTCCCAGGACCCTTCCCTAAGATTCTGCATTGATCTTATTCCTTACAACTAATGGTTCAGTCACATGCTAAAGATTAACGCTAAATCTCCCTGAAACACTGAGCATACTTTGAGAAGCCCCAACAGAATATCAACGCTTTTCTGCTTGTTTTCTTGGTAGCTATGGAGAAAAGTAGAAAGACAGAAAGGTATGCAAACCAGCCCCATGTGAAAATGCTGTAGGCAACAGAGAAAAGATGATGAAAGCCTACCTTTTAACAAGCTGGCCTATTAGATGCCAGGCATTGTGCCAGATACTTTCTTGTATGTTATTAGAGAGCCACACAGCAATCCCACAGGTTACACATGAGGTAATGGGGGTTGGAAGACATTACATCTCATCCCAAGATACACAACTAAGAAACATGAAACAGAAGTTTGAGCCGTGCCTCTCATTTTTCATATGTTCACCGTGGCTAGGATTCTATAGGGAGATTTTCTAGAAATGAAAAAAAAAACATGACTAGAATTGTTTCACAGTCACTTGGCAAGTTCTTTACAACCATCATTTCTGGAAAAAAAAAATCTGTGGTTGGAACTGTGCTGTAGAATATGAAGTCAGAATGCAGTAGCACGTGGCAGTTGTCAGTGACACGGCAGCGCCTCTCTGCTGGTCCTCTGTCACTTTCCTCTGTGTGTCGTTCTGACCACATTTGAGCTTCTGCGGCTTTCCTTTCTGTGCCACCTGGGCAGGATATACTATTTGGGTTGTGAATTGGTACTCATGAGCATTAAAATTAACAGTGTTAAGTGATTGGTCTCCATGTGCCGGACCCTTGGATGAATGGCAGTCTAAGACAAAGCTCTCAGAAAGTCACATACAATAACACATACAATAACAAACTAGACATATGTCACCAACTGACATCATCGGCATGATTTTTTTTTTTTGACACATCATGTATACAGCTGTCCCATGAAGATGTTTCTTGGAGGAAGAGAGAACTGGGAGATATCAGCCTAGTAAGGAAGTTTCCAGAAAGGGTTGATATTTGAGCTAGATTTAGAAATTAAATCTGCTTGATCGGAACAACAGGAAGAAAGACATTTGTGGGACCAAAAAAAAAAAAATCAATAGGAGGTAAATAAATATACTGCCGCCTAAGATAAAGTTAGGTAAGCAGCATATTCCAAGAGTAACCAGACCTACCCAAATAAAGCAGGGATGTGTGGGTAACAGAGAGACCCACACAACGTTGAAGCCAGTTCGAGTCAGCTTGCCGAGGGCTGCTTTGAGCTCACTGAAAAAAAAAATGACTCAGAGTGGAGAAATATTTTAGTGTCATAAACAAGCAGCATGTTCAAAGTGGCCTGATAGGGATATTAATGTGCTTAATAAGATCACTTAGAGAGTTCATTCACCAGAGCATGAGAGTTGGCATACCTAAAAGAGGAGGTTTAGCAGGGAAGCATCCCGTAGGAAGCCAAGCAGTGGAGAAACTGTGCCTTCTGTGTAGTTAGAGAGGTAAAGAGCAGGCCATGCCCAGTGGCGCATGCCTCTGATCCTAGCGCTTGGAAGGACGAGGCACCTGGATTGGATTGCTGCAGGCTTACAGCCTACAGAGCGAGTAGAAAAAAAGAAAGGCAAAAAATTTACAAAGTGTTTGAGCGCCATTCATCAAACAGATAATGACATCATCGATAAAATTAATGCTTCTGTGCGTTTAATAACTATCTAAATTGATGTGGCAGAAATCAAAATATTGAAATTCATTAGAGCTTCCTCGCTTAGCATTTTAAACACTGGAATTGTTTCCAAGCCCAGTGACACAGGCCTGTAATCCTACCTACTTAGGAGGCTGAGTCAGGAACAACACAAGTTCAAGGTCAGCCTAGGTAAGTTAGTGAGACCCTCTCAAAATGAAAAGTGGATGAAAGTCATGAGTGTGGCTCAGCAGTGGACTCATATAAGCCCAGCATGTAGAAGGTCCTCATCTCGATCCTCATACAAGAAGAAAGAAGTTTTTCAAAGGACAGAGTGGCAGAAGGAAGGAAGTGGAAAGCCTGCAGAAGCGCCCCCTGTTTGCTAGCCTCGATTTCAGGATAGCCCCCCTTCTCTGCACGGCAGGGCAGTTGTGAGTGAATCTGGAACATCAGCAGGAAGAAGAGAAATCACAGAATGGGACTCATTCTACATATAGGAATGGCATTGTCGAATATGGATGATTCAGTAAATACAGAATATGTGCTTCTGGTCCGCTTCCCGTGTCTCACGTACCATGAGCTGTCATTAACGATACTAATGGAAACAAAATAAAAATATTGGCCATGAATGTTAAGACATCATCTTATTATTTAAAGATTCAAATAGGATGCCATTATGCCAAGTCATTAAGTACTGCACAAATATTCTGTAAAATAAAATTCCTTAGTTATATTGAGTTATACTCACTTATTTAATTTTTTACTTAAGTGGTAGCACTAAGATGGTTGTAAAATGGGTTTCTGTTTGACATTCTAAATCTCCCCGTCTGATGTTTATTACTTTGCTAACAGACCCCTTTAGTAAGATAGCAAATTTTAGCTAACCCCTGTTCAAATTCCTTAAATTCCAAATTAAAAACCTTAAATTAATTCATTAAGACCAGCCAAGGGGCATTTAAACATATAGGACTAACACAAAATAAATCAACTTTTTAAATTTTATATTACCAATTAAAGGATCAAAGACAATCTCTATCGTAAGTCTTATGAGTTTGAATTAATTAAATTTTCAATATAAAATTATCAAAACTTGAGTCAGCAATTCTTACTGATTTAATAGAAAGACCGTCTCACAATCCCTGTTTGCAGTCATCTACAAAGTCTTTTGGTTACCGTAAAATAGGCAGTTCTGCTTTAATACGAAAATAGAATTTGTCCTGCTGCCTCTTCTAATGCTCTGTGCACTCAGAGGTGTGGCACGGTCTCCACGTGCAAAGATAAAAGTGTTGATAGTGCGTGTTCTCTGTGCTGCTCTCTGCAAGTGTCTCTCGTCTAAGCCAGCCCAACTATGAGAAAATAAGCAAGTGTAACCGGCCTGCGCTTGCCTCCAGATCTGTGTCCAATTGACAAGGCTATGGGGGAGATGACTTGATAACTGTCATCTGGGTCATCCTGGACGAGTTAGGAATGAAGGCGCAGCCTTCAAAAGACATCGCTTGAGCTCACTTCCTGGCTTTTGCCTCTCTTCGTCCCAGTTGTCATTTTAAACCCCGCTGGAACAACAAAATCTCAGACAGTCAATCCCACAGAGATGCTCGGGGCTTCTGTTGTTGAACACAGATTTCCCCCCAAACACGCCTGCGCCCTGTGGCAATTGCCTGCAGTTATCCTGACCTCTGGTTACACCCTAGACACGGGTCTCATCAGAAGCCCACCGCCCTTCCCTAGGGACACACCAACCCCTCGATGACCGTTAGGGCATCAGAATGTAGGTTCTAGCACACCGTCAGGGAACTCTGCAAGCATACAAGTACGTGATCCCGAGTCAAACTCCTCCTGTGTATGTGATTCAGAACGCCACTGTCATCTGTCAACTAAAAGTTTTTCAAACTCACTTTTGTCCTCTGTTTGTTTGTTTGTTTGTTTGTTTGTTTGTTTTTTGGGGGGGTAGAGGGTTAATTTTATTTTATTACATGAGTGCTATTATTTACATCATTTCTCCTTCTTCCACTTGCCAGTCCTGTGGCCCGCCCCCTCAAATGTGTGACTTCTTCATTATTGTTACATGTGTGCATGCATGTATGCATGTGCATACAAGTGAGTCCATATAGTGTTGCTTATACGTACATGTGTTTAGGGCGGACCACTTGGGATTAGATAAGCTGTCAGAAAGCTCACCTCTGAAGAAAACTGAGAGAATATTCATATTCTATCTGTCTCTCTTTTTCTGTCTGTCTGTCTCAGCAGCTGTTGGTTGTCCGTAACTCTTTATCTAGGTGTGGGACCTTGTAAAAGTTCTCCCATCCATGTTGGCATGTCAACTAACAAGGAGCATATTTGTCCCATTTTGAAGCTCTGTAGAGATGCCTGCCACCTTTGTGAGACTCGAGTCTAAAGAGGAGCTGTCCTTGGCCACCCAAGACTGCCCCTCCTCTCCTGGACCATGAGCGGTTCCACATTGCTCAGGACAACAATGAGGCCTTTCACTGACCAAATTTTGTAAAGCTCTGTTGCTTGGCTTGAAAGTGTCTGTGTCTTCAGGACACTGATGGAAACTTAGTCCCAGCACAGTAGAGGCAGGTGGAGAGTGAGTTTGAAGCCAGAGTAGGCTACGCTGTGAGCTCAAGGCTAGCCTAGGTTATATGATGAGACCCTGTCTCAACAGAAGAGGGAAAAATGAAGCCCCTGTGTGCCGAGGAAGGAAGGAGATACATTACTCAGCAGATCTAACCCCATCCCCTCAATTTGATCTCATTACCAACCAACTGGATAATCCTGGTACCAGCCAAAGAGCCCAGCTTTTGGCTTGATTATATTGGTTTTGCACCAAGAAATCTCATGCCCCATGGCTAAAGAGTGGGCTGCCAACTCTCAGGTAGCCAAAATCTAATGTATCAAAATGAAGGATATGATCAAAAACCATGTATACATCGTTCGTGTAACTTTGTTCTTGAAACAATTTAGTAGACACTTTTTTTTTTGGTAAAGATAACTTACTTTTTTAATTTTCTATTAGTTTATTTATTTTATATCCCAAGGGTGCCCCCTCCCTCCCCTCCTCCTAGTCCCCCATTTCCCCTCCTCCCTTCCCCTCTCTCTTTTTCCCCAGAAAAGGGGAGCCTCCATCCACTCCTCCACCATATCAACCTTCCCCAGCACATCAAGTCACATCAGGACTGAGCATATCTTCATCCGCAGAGGCCAGGCAAGGCAGTCCTGCCAGTGGGAAGTGATCCAAAAGAAGACAATAGGGTCCATGTTAGAAAGAGCCCCTCCTCCACTCACCAGGTGCCCCACCTGAAGACCACACCCCGCTTTGGCTACATGTGTGCCAGGGGCCTAGGTGCAGGGGCCAAGGGGCCATGCATGTCCCTTGGTTGGTCTCAGTCTCTGTCAGCCCTGTTCATTGTCTAGGTTAGTTGTCTCTGTTGGTTTTCTGAGGTCCCCTCCAGGTCCTTCCATCTTTCTCCCAACACTTGCACCCAGAGTTCTGTCCCATGCCTGGCTGCAAGTCCCAACATCTGTGTTGATCTGCTGTTGGCTGGAGCCTCCCAGGTGACAGCCAAGTTAGGCTCCTGTTCACTGAAAGCACTCATAAGTGGATATTAGTCCTATAGTACAGGATAAACATACTACAATCCACAGACCCAAAGAAGCTAAATAACAAGGAGGGCCCAAGGGAGGGTACCGGAATGTCACTCAGAAGGGGAACTAGAATAGACAGCAGAAGCGGATGAAGACAGGAAACTGGGAAGGAAGTGGAAGGGGGAGGGAAACAAGGGTTGGAATCATAAGTGGGGAGAATTGGGGTGGGAGGTGAGAAGGCTGAGAACAAGAAGGGAAATTTGGGAGAAACGCCTCTTGGTCAAGCCAGAGGCCTGCTACAGGGTAGGCTCCTGGGAGGAAGTGGGTGTGATTCTAGACTCCTAGTGGGGGGAGGGGACCATGGAGACTGAAGTGACCGCCTCCTAGCCGGGCAGGACTAGTGGAAGGAGGGGATCAACAACCCACCAACAAAACCTGTGAACCGAAAACTGCCCTGCCTACAAGACATGCAGGGATAACGAGGGAACAAAAATGGAGGGAACGTCCAAACAATAATTGGCTCCGAGACCCACCCTACTGTAGAGAGCCAGCCCCTGACACTAATGATGATACTCTGCTGTCCTTTCAGTCGATATCTTAAAATGAGCCTGAACATTGCTCTCATAATTTAGTGGATTCCAAATTGCTGATTGCCAGAAGAAATAAGCAAGTGTGTATCTATTCCCACTCTGAGACTTTTTCCTTCTAACATTTTCAGGAAGCAAGTCAGGCCTTACAGTATCATGAACGACATTTTGAAACGTCACAGCAGACAGGACAAGAACAAATACTAAGACTAGTTGATTCTTGCTGAATATGCTCTATGGTTATAGCTTCTACCATGCTAGTGAGAAACACCAGTAAACACCACTAGTAGGATAACTGGCAGTTATTGCGAGAAAAGCTTCTTACATTAAAGTGCACACATCCCCCACTTATTAAAAAAGAAAATGCAAAAGACGAGAGATGGCACAATGAATAAGCCTACTTACTTACTATAAAAGCAGGAGAGCCTGGGTTCGCCCCTCCAGCACCCACATGAAAGCTGGGCACATTTGCACATGCCTGTCTGTACCTCTAGCGTTGCGGGCAGAGGCAGGTGAATCCGGACTTGCCTAATCAGCTTTTGCTGACTTTAAAAGCTCCAGATTCCATCAGATCCCCTTCTCAAAACATAAGAAGGACAATAATAGAGGAAGGCAGCAACATCAGTACACATACTTGCACGCACTCGCATATACCACACACATATGCACAAAAAAAATCAAATAAAAATTAAAAAGAATGTTAAGAGAGTAAGAATTACTCATTACAGTCTAACAATTATTAATAGATCTGCTGTACCATCATTAAAATTAACATGTTCATCTTGGGCTTATGTTACATGTTTTTAATATTTTTTTGAGATTATAATATCATTTCACTTATCCTTTCTGTTATGGTAAATAAAAAAAATTGTTAGTAATGTCCATTATCGAAACCAATAACTATTGTGGCAGTATTCTCTAACCTGCTATCATAATCACTAAAAGGCACAGACACTTGTTAGATTTTGGATAAGCCTTATCTAAGGTGGGGTGGACAGATAGTTCCACCTCAGCTTCCTCGTTATCTCCCAGCCTCTGTCCCATGCCATCTGCTTTAATCATTTCTCCCTGAGCTACTTCCCGTCCACAATCCCAAAACACTTGCTTATGCTCTACACTTGGGTCACTCTCTCAATGCAGAACCTCAGGGTTCCTCCTCCCAGCCCACATGGTTCTTTACCTTCCCCCCCATGAGGACTCTGTCCCCCCTTTCTCTCCTCGGTACCTGTCTCCTCCCGTGATCCTTCTGTCCTTCAAGCCCTCGAACCTTAGCTCTGTCTCTCACTTCTGCCCTGCCCAGGTGTAGGCCTTTTATTCAGCCAATCAGGAAAGCCAGGTTACACAGCAATACTTTAGGTATGTGATAGTTTGCTCGTAAAAGACAGCAAGCAGACCTCAGGACCAACATAGTTAATGATCAAATACAAAGCACCAGGCCATGCTGTTTAACCTTTCCACCTTCCACACTCCAGTGAATTTCCCCCTTGCTCTCCTTCAAATCCATGACCTCTTTCTCTTTACCTACTAGTGCTGGTGGTGATGGTGATGGTGGTGGTGGTGTGTGTATGTTTGTGTGTGTGACCAACTGATGACTTTTCCTTTGGGAAGACTATTTCTCTCACTCTCAGTGTTTCTTAGTAGCCTGTAGTTCTTTTGTAGGGTTGATGCCTTGTAAGCTTTCCCTCTTCTCTGTTAGCATGTTCAGATCATGTTTAGGTAGCCATGTTGATTAGACCTCATGCATGCAGTATCTATGATGTTTCTCTTAGGAGATACAGCCTCACAGATATTCACATACAAAGTAAATGTAGATAAGTGTATAACTTTTTGTGTATCTGACTGAAGAGATGTGAGGCGAGAGAGAGAGAATATAAAACCAAGCTTGTTGTCCAAAGATGTATGTTATTTGCCATCCTCATTGAAACACCAAATCATTTAAACTATTTTCAGTCTTTTCCAGAAGACCATATTTGCACATGGTCTAAAGTCACATTCCTAAGAAACTGGTTTTCAGAGATTGCCTTCTACGTTTGAATAGATTGTGTCATGTATTCCCATAGTTCTGAACAGATATTGAACTAGTACCATTTGCTTTTCTGGATTGTGACAGAGCAACTAAGATGGACATAATGTAGCTGCGGGGGCTGGGTATTAGTTGTTGTAGTTTTGTAATAAAAACAAAGCGAAAATTTCTGACAATAGTCATGACATTGGTCACAGATTAAGTTAATGGAGAATGTGCAGGAGAGGTCTTTCTGTAGAATAAATGTCATCTGTCCATCGGGCAAAAAATATAGAGAACTTGCTTCTTTGTGTTTAGGCTCCAGCATGTTGCCTGCAAAGATGGCTGTTTTTAAAAATGCCTATTGGTGGGGGCTGGAGACATGGCTCCACAGTTAGGAAGACCTTTAATTTCTCAGCTTCACGGCAGCTCCAGCTATCTGGAACTCCAGTTTCAGGGGATCTGATGCCCTCTTCTGGCCTCCTTTGCCACCAGGCATGCACATGATAAACACACACACACACACACACACACACATACACACACACACACACACACACACACACAGGCAAAACATCCATACACATAAAAAGTAAAATAATAATAATAAATTACATTCAAAATAATGGCTGTCAGTCAGTTGTCGAGTCCTCGCTAGAAAGAAAAATAACACGGACTCAAAAGTACCTCATGTCAGAGACTTGCTGCCTCAGATCCCTGTCCGTGAAGACATTATCACTTATGCTGACCTTTGTCCAGCCTTTGGCGGTGGGTTCCAGTTTATAAGCGCTCTCTCATGGGGTGTTTTATTTCGCTTTTCATTTCCCTCTGTGTTCAAGGAGCACCTCTCTCTCCTAATATTTACATGTAAATCTTTCCACAGCAGCAACCCAGCTCACAGGTACTACCTAGCTACGGATCCGGTCACCGGAGATTTGTACGTTTCTGATACCAACACCCGAAGAATTTATCGCCCGAAATCACTCACGGGAGCCAAAGACTTGACTAAAAATGCTGAGGTGGTCGCGGGGACTGGAGAACAGTGCCTTCCCTTTGATGAGGCCAGGTGTGGGGACGGAGGGAAGGCTGTGGAAGCGACACTCATGAGTCCCAAAGGTACTGGCGGTCATCAATTTAGGCTTTTCGTTTTGCTTTATTTTTTATATATAAAGGTGGAAAAATCCATCTAGTGCTTGATTGTGTCTGGTGCTGAGTCTAACGTTTTATCACCAACTATGTTCTGGAAAGCTACGCCACATCTAGTGTTTTAAAAGCCATTTAGCACAAAACTGCTGGAAACTTAAGTTGATTTTTACAGTGAATATGAGGTTCTTGACTTCTTTAAAAACAAAACTCATCATGCTATTTTTCCCCCCACTTTTCAAAGACTGAAGCAACCAGTCTATATTATTCAGGTCACGTCTTGTTAAACTTCAGATTCCTTCATTGTCCTGGAATCTCCTTGTCATGAACGAGTCCCAGGCCTCTGTGAAACCGTCACTTAAGCAGCCCCTGTTTGCTCTCACCCACTTCAGAGCTGTTCAGCTTTTGTCTCTATGCCATGGGAAAAACTGCTTGCCATGAGGAATCCGGGGAGGTGACGGGCTAAAATCCTGTGTGATAAAGGCTTTAAAGGAGTCAAGATTGAGTCCCTTGCTCAAGTATTACGCCATCCATCACAATGGGCTTTGGCTTGGAAACTTTTTTATTTTCATTATAACCAGTGAGGATTAATTGAGCAGGGGCTGGAAAAAAAATATTTGCTATACTGAATTATTCATAATGGCAAGTTTCATTGTAAGAAGGTCAGCTAAACACTAACCTCAGCTCAGATCTGTCTTTGTTGGAAAGAATGTCATGACTATAAGCCGACGCTAACAGAATCTAAGCCTTTTTCTGTAATGTATATAGCCTACCTTGGGACATTAAATGTTATTTTGTATTTGAAACTTACAAGTACTCTACCTTTGAGGTTCCTACACTTGGTAGAGACTCTTAGAGATTTGAATTCTTTATTGTGTTCCTTTATTTACTTAAATGTATTTGAATTGTAAATGTGTGTGTTTTTTCATGCTTTAGTAGGATTTTCCTATCATCAGTCTTACCTGCTATATACCACCCATTTTATTATCAGGGTTAAGTTTTGAATTTGTCCCTGGGCCTAAGGATTTGATCAAAAGTAATCATTAAAAAAAAAAAAAAAAAAGTAACACTTAACTTCTCTTGGATAAAGGAATGGCGATTGATAAGAATGGACTGATCTACTTTGTTGACGGAACCATGATCAGAAAGGTTGATCAAAATGGGATCATATCAACTCTCCTGGGCTCCAATGATCTCACGTCAGCCCGACCTTTAACCTGCGACACTAGCATGCACATCAGCCAGGTAGTGGATTAAGCCAAGCTGTTTGTCTTGCTTTGGAGTGACTCAGTTTGCTCTGTCAGTGATGCATCTGTCTCTATTTGCCGGTGACGGCACCACATTAAGCTGTACCTCTCAAGCACGGGAATGGTTAGGATAAAACTGTTCTGTTTTAATGTATATTCTGCAGTTGATGAATTCTGGGAAATACAGAACAATTAGCGCTAAGAAATGCTAAGCATGTGTAATAAAATTCTACTAAAGTAGCAGCATGCAGATACTCCAAAAAGAACAAAACAGCTTAAATCCCTAATCTTTTGATTGCGTGGGCTCCTTGAGTACGAGGGAAAACACACTATGATTAGTCCCAAGAGGCTTATATTTAGAATTAGGAACTTAACTATTGGCCTGATTGAGAACACAATAGAATGCTAATGTGTTCGCAACCTCAGAAGCCTTGGTACTTGGCTGTTGTTGCTACTACAAGGAGCATATGTGTTCAGATCTCAGCAGTATCTGCCTCACTGCATAGAAGAGCATTTGCTCTCTGGCTGTAAGCAGCAAACCTTTCCATCCACTCACTGCATTTTTAAATTAGATGTTATTTCTTAACATTCATCTCCCCTCAAAAATTTTAGGTTTGTTTTACCATGGCTATTGAAATAAAAACAATTTTAAAACAGTTTATCAAATTAAAGCTAATTTCCCTAAACGGTCTAATTTACTCTGCTAGCAAATGAACTGCCCTGTAGTAACTGACTAACCAGGTCATTTCTTTCTTTATTAAGGTACGCCTGGAATGGCCCACTGACCTTGCCATTAACCCCATGGATAACTCCATTTATGTCCTGGATAACAATGTAGTTTTGCAGATCACGGAAAACCGCCAGGTTCGCATCGCTGCAGGGCGGCCCATGCACTGCCAGGTCCCTGGAGTGGAATACCCCGTGGGGAAGCACGCGGTTCAGACCACGCTGGAATCAGCCACCGCCATCGCTGTGTCCTACAGCGGGGTCCTCTACATCACCGAAACTGACGAAAAGAAAATTAACCGGATAAGGCAGGTCACAACAGATGGGGAAATCTCCTTGGTGGCTGGAATACCTTCCGAGTGTGACTGCAAAAACGACGCCAACTGTGACTGCTACCAGAGCGGAGACGGCTACGCCAAAGACGCCAAACTCAATGCACCGTCCTCCCTTGCCGCCTCTCCAGATGGCACGCTGTACATTGCAGATCTGGGAAATATCCGGATCCGGGCAGTGTCAAAGAATAAGCCCTTACTTAACTCTATGAACTTTTATGAGGTCGCCTCTCCAACTGATCAAGAGCTCTATATCTTTGACATCAACGGCACCCACCAGTACACCGTGAGCTTGGTCACGGGTGACTACCTCTATAACTTCAGCTACAGCAATGACAACGACATCACTGCCGTAACAGACAGCAATGGCAACACCCTCCGAATCCGAAGGGACCCCAATCGGATGCCCGTCCGGGTCGTGTCTCCGGACAACCAAGTGATATGGTTGACCATTGGTACCAACGGGTGTCTGAAGAGCATGACCGCCCAAGGATTGGAACTAGTTCTGTTTACTTACCATGGCAACAGTGGGCTTTTAGCCACCAAAAGTGATGAGACCGGATGGACCACATTTTTTGAGTAAGTATATGGAAATTTGACTCCGATTATAAAATATCGATATCATAATAGAGTCTCTAATGATACTTCATGCTTAAGGACTGGAAGGAAGTCCTAACGTTTCCATAATTTTTAGGTTTCTCTTTGGAAAAAAAAGAAAGGCAAAATTCTGAAAATTAGATGCAGAGCCCTGGAAGAGACCCATACATGTGAAACTCCTCAGAGATTAAATTTCATTTAGCTCCATGGTAAATTTGCCTCTCCTTAGGAACTGACATTTTGCCCCGAGTACACTTAGCAGATTAGCGACAAACCTTTCAAAGGACAATCCGTAGCTTTGGTTTTAGGCCTAAAGCCTCTGGGTTTGGATTTGCCTAGTTGCTAAAGCCAACTGTGATAGGAGGGTTTTGTTGAAGGAAAACTTTGAAAATCATTTCCAGTGAACTTGGCTGCTTACCTCAGTTATTCTTATCAAACAGGGGGCTGTTTGATAATAAGATGTTATTCTTATCAAACAGGGGGCTCAGCTTTTCAGACTCATTTCTTGGACAAAGATAAACTACACTTTAAAAGGACTTTGCCACCAAATGCAAATCAGGAAGTTGGCCACCATTTGAAGGCATGTGAGGAGCTGAGGGGGTGCTTAGGAAGCCAGGGCATTTGTGTGAAGAAGTGACCCAGGCAATATGTTCTCTGGTCACATTTTCTGAGGTCAGTGAGAGTGAAATGAAAATTAGCTGTTGCATATTTTATGCTGTGTGTGCTTTACAGTGAGCGCTTGTGTGAAACCATTTTCCATGGCTTGTTCACCTGACTAACGTTGGGCAAGCGATGAGGGGAGATTAGCTGCACTGAGATGACTTGTTGGCCAGTTCCAACCAGTCCTTGGCATGACTATTTTGAGTCCCTTAGTGTGATTTTTCACAGTGATATGCTGAAGCATACATCTTTTCTCCAAAAACACACCTCTGAAGTCACCAGAAAAAGTTATCCAACACACAAATATTTTTCATACAACTTCTCGGGAATGGGTCCTACCCAGAAAGCTTTGTTCTCCTATAGTTCGAGCGGCTTTTCTTTTTTTGACAGGTTCCCTTTTAATAAAACGAATGTTCCCCCAGCAGCATGGTTTTGTCAGAGGAACAAACCTTTTCAATTGAATTACATTAAAATTCTGTTCTTAGCATTCCTTTTCCTCATTTCAGGATCGCAATGGGAAAGGAATAAATTGGGAGCTAATGGAAGGTTCTTCCTTTGCAGTGCTTTCAAAGTGATAGCAGGCTATGCTGCCATAGAGGGAGAAGGCAGGGA
The DNA here is from genome assembly GCF_030254825.1 of Meriones unguiculatus. Taxonomy (NCBI): domain Eukaryota; kingdom Metazoa; phylum Chordata; class Mammalia; order Rodentia; family Muridae; genus Meriones; species Meriones unguiculatus. Next base: position 39,396,726 of record NC_083352.1, on the reverse strand, counting down.
GAGAATGTGCAGCCATTAAACAGGCCTGCGCAGGAGAGCGCGCCTCATTAGAGGGTCCTCGGAGATGGTGGGGCCTGGGGTAGGGTTTCTCTTTAGTTGAAAGCAGGGAGAGAGAACGGAGGCTGAGTTTCCAGTACTGTCTAAGACTCAGACTCGGCTCTGTGGGCCATTTTTGAATGTGTTCTTCCTGGATCCAAAATTGACACTGCACAGTTCTCCATGTGGTGACTCCCAACCTGCAAACTGGAAGCTGACAGGAGGTTTACTGAGGTCCACAAATTCACCCCAGCTTGGAAAATCTGAGAAACGGGCACACTATATTAGTGGGTTAGATTCAGGGGAGTTTGAACAAATTTGAGGGTTTTTTTTTTTTAATTTTTTTAAAGAAAAGATGGTGCACCAAAAAAGACATACTTCTATTTAAAAAAAAATAACCTTTGGCTGTCTCAGACAAGGACTGTCATGCTTTTCAATCACTTGCCCCTGGCAAGGCTGCCTGGCCAGGCCAGAGGACGCACTCAATTCTAATTTGACTTGATAGGATAGGATGGGGGTGGCTCCCCTTTTCTAAGGGGGAGGGGACATGGGAAAGATGGAAGGAGAGTGGTACCAGAAGGAGAAGAGAGAGGGAACTACAATTGGGATGTAAAGTGAATTAATTAAAAAATAAAATCCCACTGGGAAAAACAAATAGCCTTTGAGAAATGAAAGCGCTTTCAGGAGTCAGGGGGTCAGTTGGCCGGTCAGTCCTGTGAATATGATGGGAAAGCATTGTTCTCACCTTTCCCAGTGCTGCGACCTTTTAAAACAGTCCCTCGTGAGATTATCTCCATTGCTCCTTCATAACCGTCACTTTGCCTCTGTTTTGAGTTGTAATGTAAATGTCTGATATGCGGCATATCTGGTAGAGGACCCTTTGGAAGGGCCAAAACCCACAAGTTGAGAACCACTGTTCTGATAAGTCATGGTCACGTGTTCACCAGTACAGACTCTTCACACGTCACATTTGTGTGGCCGTTAGAAGGTATAGCTAGGAAAATGTCAGCAAAAGTTACCTATTTCGGAAAATGATTATGAGACTGTTTAAGCCATGACCACACAAACTCTCTCAGGTATATCTTAAGAGTATATTCGACCAAACAATATTTGCAAATTACTGTTCTTATAAAATTAACAGAAGTTTTTGTTTAAAAAAAAATGTAACACGTATGTATGATCCCAGCACTCAGGAGGATGAGGCAGACTGAGGGCTAATGAGTCCACCCGGGTGACACAGTGGGTTAAAAAACCAGAATGAGCCATATCGTTAAACCTCATCTCAATTTTTTTTGAAGTTTTGAAAGCAATGTATTATTTTCCTCTCCATAGTCTCAGCAAAATATATATGTATATAATTTTAAAAATCACCAAGAAGTATGTATGCTTTAAAAGAAGAAGAGAAAGCAGAAGAAAAGAAAAGAAAAAAAAAAGAGTATCTAAAAGTGGTAAACCTAAGGACTCCAGAACTGCCAGGCCCAAATGAGATGATTCTGTATTGTTCTTACTCTGTACATGCTTGCAAAAGGGGCAGCTTCTTCCGAGGCTTGACCACACAGCAGCAGGCTTGTCCTCTTGGACCAGGCCTCCAGGACCCATTCTCATAGAAGAGCGCATTTTCGTCTGTGAGCCTTGGAGTGGAGAAATGGGTAAATCTCGGCCCTACTTCAACTCATAGGCGCCTTGGCCAGTCTCTCCTCACTGTAGCCTGGCCTCCACCGGCGACTGTTGTGCGTGCCCTAGTAGAGGATGGGACCTCTGAGTCCCCAACAAGATGATGCTTTTTTTTTTTAAGAGTTCACCTCTGGGCTCTCACGGGCCAAGCCACTGGTGGGGCCATAGGATGTAGACAATTGTATGATGGCAACATAAGGTGCTATTTCTGAATTACTTAGTCAGGAGTGATTGAATCCAAGCTCTGTCTATCTCTGCCTCCAGCGTTGACCTTGGCTGTCTACTGCCTGTTGACACCGTCTCTTGACCAATGTCTCCATCTGCCCACCTTGCAGGTGCCTCAAGTGCTGTCCATCGTGCTAAGCTCTCTTTGTTCTCACACTTACATGGTCAGCAGAGCTAACTGCATCCCAGCCACCGAGAGAGAGAGAGAGAGAGAGAGAGAGAGAGAGAGAGAGAGAGCAGCAGCCTTTTGCTGTTACTTTATATTTACCTACTTGTCTACAGGGTAGTCTGGGAAGGCCTCTTCTTGTTAGCAGCCATCTTTAGCTGCACTGGGGAAAGGGGTACATGAAGGAACAATAGTGTCTGCCCTATGTGTGTTCCTCAGGGGACTCGGGGAGCCAGCCAGTCTGCAGTTGCTAGCCCAGAGCCCTGCCCTTATCTCATACCCAACTGCAGGCCTTCATGCCCCTCTTCCTCAGTGTCTCAGTCTTGGCTGTGTTAACCCTTCATCTTCCTCTTGAGACACCAGCCTATGTTCTAACAAGGTCTTTTCAACACAGACCCTTGTAACCTATAGAGAGCTAGGTCCTCGGGCCTTCCTCTGCTTTTATAATTATTAGTGTACTGTTGCCTCAGTAATATTCTGATTCCTGTTTTTGTAGTACTGTGTGTCTAATTCACACATTGAAAGATGCTTGTTAAGTTCATAAAAAAAGGGATTTGATGGGTTTGACAATGGCCAGGGTTTTACCAAAAACCACAAGGAGATTGTAACAGGGGGAAAAAACGTTGCCAGCTGAGAAACATGTTTTCTGTGACTTTGACTACACCAGTCTCTTAAGCTGGTAGATGGTCTATAATCATCTTTGGCATAAATACCTTATACAAAGAAATGGCAGCTTTCAGTCCAAATCCCCATTTGTTTATGGCCAGATTCTCAGCTAGCCTGGTATCTAAAAAGGGTTTGAAATTCAAGCTTTTATCAAATAGAAACAGATGGAAGACCTGGAATCAATCAATTTGCCTACTGTAAAAATATGGTTACCATAGTTCCTGCCAAAGAAACACTAACGGAGGGAGAGTTCGAGTAACTTACCTAGCATGTTTTCATTGTATTACTTTTTGTTGTTAGAACGAACTTTAGTGTGCCATTATTAGCGCTTTGCAGTTCTGGTGTGAGTACAGAGAATGCAATCTGCTGACTCCATTGTGGTCCCACAACCCACGGAGCGTTGCCGTTCACACGGTGCTCCTCGTAGTTTCTTTGTTGGAGAAAGATTGGAGGCAGAAAGCCAATGGTGTAGGTGGGTGGATATTCATTTATCGAGCAGAGTCTGATGAAAACCTAGAGCTGGCTCTCCCCAAAGCACCTCTGAAAAAAATACTGTATAAATGATCTCTTCCTCTCTGGGATGGTTCAGACCCCTGCAACAATCATTAATACAGAAAATGTCGATATTTCTCATTTCTCTTGTCCATCTTTTGATGTTTACCCAATAGTCCTTGTTGGCTCACTTTCTTTTTCTTTATAAAATAAGAACTTCCTCAGTTGACCTTGTTACTTAAGTAATTGAATGGGAAAAGTAAAGACTTAATATCAGCAGCATTTTATTCTGAAATACCACTTTTAAGGAGCCAGGCAGCAAGAACTATGTATATAGCTGGTCGCGGTGGCATACCATCATAATCCCAGAAACCAGGAGGCAGAGGTAGGAAGATTGGGAGTTTCAGACCAGCCTGGGTATAGCAACAGTTCAAGGGCAGTTGAACTACGTAGCAAGGCCCTGTCTCACAAAAGCAGGGGTCAGGGATGAATTCACGGAAAGACTGCTTTCCAAACAATGATAGGCTCTGGACTCCTTCCCTGTGTGGCAGGGAGCAGATGAAAATTTAAAAGAAAGCTCTCCTCCAGCCAAGCAAAATGTCCAAAGGGTAGAAGGCCAAGGGGAAGGTGATCCCAGCCCCAGCCATTGTGAAGAAATAGGTGGCCAAAAAGGTAGTGAATCCTATTTGAGAAAAGGGCTAAAGGCCTTAGCATTGGATGGGACACCCAGCCCAAAAGAGAGATCTCACTTGCTTCATCAAATGTCCCCAGTACATAAGGCTGCAGTGGCAAGGGGTCCTCCTCTGTACGCGGCTCAGAGTACCTCCTGCCATTAACCAATTCACCCAGGCCCTGGACCGGCAAATTACTACCCAGCTGCTTAAGCTTGCCCATAAGGACAGGCCAGAGCCAAAGCAGAAGAAGCAAGGGCTGCTGGCCCGTGCTGACAAAAGAGATGTCCCAACAAGAGACCACCTGTTCTTCCATCAGCAGCCAATACAGTCACCACCTTGGTCAAGAACAAGAAAGTTCAGCCGGTGTGGATAGCCCCGGATATAGACCCCATGGAGCTGGTGGTCTCCCTGCCTGCCCTGTGTCACAAGATAGGAGTCCCCTACTGCATCATCAAGGGAAAGGCCAGGCTGGGGCTGCTGGTCCCCAGGAAGACCTGCGCCACTGTTGCCTTCACACTGAGTAACTTGGAAGACAAAGGAACTCTGGCTGAGCTGGCGGAAACTAGCAGAACCAATTACAGTGACAGATAGAGTGAGGTTCACCACCACTGGGGAGACAAAGTGCTGGGTCCTAAGTCTTTGGCTCACGGTGCCAAACTGGAAGAGGAAAGCTCTGAAGAACTCGCCACCAAACTAAGTTAAATGTACACTGCTAAGTTTTCCACACATAAAATACAATTACAAAGTTATCCTCCAGAAAAATTAAAAAAACAAAGCAAACTTTTTTTTTCATTCAAATACGAGTACAGTATGTTGTACCTGATACCAGAGACTCCAGGGATGGGGAGGGGCTTTGTTTCCCATCCCTAACTTGAACATTAGCCACCAAGAAGATAGCCAAGTGACTCTAATTTCGTGGACATAGGAGGTTTCTCAAGGACAAGAGCCTTTGCTTCAAAAACTAGACCTGCAGCAGTTTCTCTCCATGGCTCCCGTGGTTGTTCTGTCCCTACCTTGACCCCTTTTAAAAAGCAGCCGGTATTTATAGACGTGCCACTACAATGCGGTGTCTCATGGCTTTCGCTCAGCATTGATGTCTCAACTAGCCTGATATGTCTCGGGGTGGGGGGTGAATAACTATCTAAAGTGGTTGCCTCTGAGCTCCTCCTCTCCTGACTCAGTGGTCAGCAGGAAGAAGGCCCACGTTGTGACCTGATGAGCCTGTGCACTGATGAGCCTAGTTTCATGCCTTAGCCCTTGAGAGGGTGGGGTGCAAAGTTTCTCTTTGTAATCCAGGCTGATGTGGAACTTGCTCCGTAGACCAGGCTAGCCTCATAGAGATCCGCCTGCCTCTGCCTCCAGAGCGCTAGGATTAAAAGCATGCACCACCACACCCGGCAGCCTGCCTGAGTCTTTAAAAACAATTGCCCTGTCCTCTGATTTCTTAGCTAAAGTAATTCTAGAGAGACCACAAAGATCTCACCTACTAAAAATGTATTATTTAAAAAGCTCATACCCAAAGCGAAACCTTAGTTCTTACACATGAATGCACACAGAAGCAAATCCAGTGTATGGAATTGGGCAATGGAATAAATTATTTACTGGTAAATGGCATTTCACAGCTCTCTGCCTGCTTGCCCACATGAAATACAAAGGGTTTGGGCATGTCTGCAGGCGCTTCTTCAGGGTGAGGTAGACGACGTCTGGGAAAGCTATGAATTCTAGCTGATGGGCATGGGCACGGCAGCGGGTTTGCGGCAGTTTTCCTGTCTTGGGAGCTTGAATCTTTGGAACTGTGTATTTGTGGAGCTGAGGTTGATCTTTTGTGAGCCATATTCAGATTTACAGAGCAAATAAATGAGTTTCCGCATTTCCCCATTTATGTAGGTACGTATGGGTCTCCAGCCTCTCATTTGGGTTCTTTATTGTCCCTCATTCAGGCTTTGCAATTTCAGAATGAGCTTCTGAACCATTTCTTTATAATGAACCTAACTCTGTGCCCAGCCCACCCACCCCACCTATTCTGATACCCTAGGAGAGTACAGGAGAAGGGACCTCAAAGAAGAACGGAGTATAAATGCTAGCCAGCTATGGTACCCTTAGGGCACTTTCTAATCCAAAACAGTGTACAGAAGGCACAGATAAAGTAGGAAAACTCAAAGGTAATTATTCCAAATTAGAAAAGATGCGTCCTTTGCTTGTTGACACCGAATTGGCTGCTATCACCCAACAGCGGCGTCCTGCTGGGCTTTTGCACAGGCGTCCCTCTGATCGCAGCTGACACAGAATTGATCAGAGGGAGCTTCCTCCTGGCAGGATTGAGGATAGACCCTCCTTTGAAAAGTACCTGACAAACCACAGGTCTTTGTTATTTCTGTCCCCAAACTGCATTAAAAACTAAGTCCCTGTTTTACAAATATGCAACTTACAATGGCCCTCGGCATTTGCCAGGTTCTTTCTTCCTTTGTGAAGGACAGCAGTTAGGCATGCAGGACCCACTTAGGAGAGATTTCATCAGCAGATCACTGAAAGTCAGGGAGAAATTCTGACCCTGCTTTCCATTGTTTGCTGTTTTGTTTCATTCTCTAACAGGTTTGCTTTAATTTTTTTTTTCTTTAACTGAAATGTGCATCCCAGGAAATCAGTGAAAACTGTGCAAGCAGTTAAATAAAGTAGCTATGGTACATTTCAAACATTCACCTACATACTATAAAAGGGAATACTTTGATTGATATTTGATTTATCCCAACTCCATTCTGTAGTCTAGATTTAAAAAAAAAAAAAAAAAGTTCTGTCAAGTCCCAAAGGAGAAAGAACAAGAGAATCATACGATATTCAGATTTTAAAAAAACAAAAACCAAGCAGGCACAGTAACCAGCTTTTCAGAGTCTTGGTGCATCAGCTCTAATGCAGCAAAGCTATGCTAACTCTTCCAGCATGATCCATTTAGCAAATTAATGTTCTTGAGGTGCTAAATTGCTCCATAATGGCTCAAAAATGGGTAATTCAGCCTCTAAATGTGGACTTCCTTCTTTCTACATTAGCAAAGTGCTCAAACAGCTTCATATGGTACATCACCAGCTTCCCTTGCAAAGCAATTATCAGATAATTTACCCAAAGACCAAGACACGCACTTGTCATTCTAAATGATCTAAATGAGAAGAAGAGGTTCTCCTGTGGACAGATCAAGGAGAGCTTTCCCTTGCTATTGTCACGGAGCTAAAGTTGACTTCTGAGAATTTTCTAGAAGTGTGCATGATGTCCAACTCATGCTGTCCTGGGACAGTAAAATGAAAGCCTGTGTAGAAGCACTCGCTGCTTCCAGTTCGCCCTTCGGCTTTCCCAGTAGATTGTTGCTATTAGAGAAAGCCTCTTGTTTTTATGTCTGGGCCCACGAGCCATCTCTAGGCGGCTCGTGAAGACATTACATGTCTCTACTCTGGAGATCAAGAAAGGGCAACCACAGAGAAAGAGATTTGAGGACTGGAGCATCGTCTGCGTGTTTTGGTCTTCACAGCATTCATCCAATCCATCATTATTGTGGCAGCTTGTCAGCGCATGTGTCTCAAAACTGATATCTTAGACTTCAAATGCATCCCAATGTTCGGTCAGCCTGTGAATCTGAATTGGGGACACATACAACAGACAGACAGACAGATGCTGGTGTAAACAAATATTATTTTGGGCCAGCAAGGTGACTCGGTGGATAAAGACTTGCTATACAAGTCTGATGCCCTGAGTTTGGACCTAGAGCCCATGTAAAGGAAGAGTGAGAAAAATGAGTCAACAAAGTTGGCCTCTGACCTGCACACATGTGCCAGGGCATGAGTGCTCAGGCATACACATAAAAAATTAAAAAATAATTTTTAGTTCTTGTTTTTAAAAAAATAAGAAGCATCACTTTCCAGTCCTACCTAAAAAGAATTTGAGTTTTCTTCCCTATTTAAATATGTAAGGAAGGAAGTTTGATATAAATTAAAATTTTTTCTTCATATTTAGGCCTTTTGATTAAAATGTATAAAAGACTCAAAGGCTAAAAAGCATTGTTTTTTTAAATAAGAAATAGATAACCAGTCAATTTAAGCATGTAATGAATGTTAGTTCAGCATCAGATGAAAGACCACATTCTATGTCAAACTCACAAAGAAAAGAAAAAGCTAGGTTCCTATAAAGACAAATATACACCTGACCAGAAGTTGGGAGACAGTACTTTACTCCCGGAAGAAGCTATGGTAATGAAATTCAAAGACTGTTGTAATGTAGAAGAGCAACACAGCCCTCTAATACTTCCATCTAATACTTCCGTCTACATGAATAGAAATGCAATAGACTGTTCCGATAGAAACCAGAAGGCTAACTGAAACCTGAAGGGTAGTCACTATCAGGCACTTATTTCTAATTTTGGGTAAGTGAGCTAGATTATGGACAGCAGTTTCTCTTCACTGAGATACTCATTCTGTGCCTACTCGGGTCCTCTTGATTTTGTTAATAAAGAGTTCCCTTTAACGTAACTTTCAAGGTTACTCTCAGAAAGATGTCCTCAGAACCGTAGTTAGCCCCATGGCGGGTATGTCCCACCTGACACTACCCTTCTGGAAATGCTGTTTTTAAAGAGTAGTTTTGCCACCTCAGGAAGAGGAAAAGCTCTTCAGTGCCGTGTTACAACAGCAAACAGATCAGCAAAGCATTCACTGTGTCATACCTCTGACATGGTAAGGTGAGAATATGCTCCATGCCCTTCGGTCAAGGAACATTCCCTACTTACCGGCTACATTCCTGACATCAGACACATATTCGTTCGATATGAATGATGGCAGGCACAGACTCGAGTGCTGGAGAACAGGCGAGTCCAGCATGTACCGGACAAGTAAATGTGTGTAAGTGTGGACAGCGTTACTCAGCAGGCAATGCAGGCGACCAAGATGTTCATCCTTCTCGCCCTCATCAGACTGGGGACAAGAGTGAGGCAAGGTATACATCTCCGTTACAATATGTCGAAAGATACAGATAAACGGCAGCAGGAAGTCAGAGAGTGGCAGACGCAGGCTAAGCCTTGACTGGGCAGGCTGAGCGTGGCAGGATTTGGACGAACATGCATTTTAGAACGACTAGAACATGAAAGGCTGCGTGGAGACACTGGAAGATGAGACCAGAAAGAGATGTCAACAGGGCATTGTTCTGCTCAAGTAGGGCTTAGATGCTAGGGACCTAGACTGCCTGGGGAATCCTCCACGCCGGGTAGAAAAGGTGCAACGAGGGGTGATTTACTGGGGAAACTACGGTCAGTTTGGTAACTGTGTGAGCATGGACCTAAGGGAGAAAGGTAGATGTTCCAGGGAGTAAAAGAAAGTTAAGAATAAGAAACAAAGGACTGAATCCCCACCAGGCACTAATTACATACTGAAATGGATTAGTCGCCATGAGGTGAGTAGATGGGACAGTCTCTGGTGAGCTCCCTGTCTTCACCACAGGGTCGGCAGAGGAGAGAGCAGAACACCAGAAATATGCAGGCGTTCACATTTGGAAGTTAGGAATGTAAGTCCCTTGGTACTGTGTAACATGTGATCAGGAGATCTGTCTAGGAACTTGTCTGTTCAGTTCTTGGAAGACTAAGACAGGAAGACCATGAGTTCAAGACCAGCCTGGGGAACTTTGCTGGCCATGGTCTTAAAAATAATAATAGAAGAAGAGAGAGAAAGAAAAATACTGGATAGATCATAGGAGGAAACCAGTGCTTGAGATGTGATGTGGGAGCCGACATGGGAATGAAAGAAATCAAAGTGAAAAGGCGCGTAGAAGATCTAGTTACTTGCCAGTGGCTGGCGAGGGTGCTGTGAACCTCCAAGGGAAGTCAAGGACCCACCTTCTTCAACTCTTCTCTCTTTGCATGTGATACTGTTTTCTGGTTTTGTCTTTTATGTATGTGCTTGCATGCTCATGTATGTGCATGCAGGTTCAGAAGTCAGAGGACAACTCTTACAGCTAGTTTCCAAGAGGTGCAACCCCACCCTGTTTTCTGAGACAGGGCTTAGAGACCACCCAAGTAGACCAGGCTGCCAGCAAGCCCCAGGGTGCTGCCAGCAAGCCCCAGGGCACTGCCATCTCCAACTCTGCAGCCCTGGGACTGCAAACAGCACACGGGGTTACAAGCAGTCTACCACCTAACTTTGTTGTCCTGGGGCCCAAACTCAAGTCCTCAGGCTTGCTTGGCGAGCACTCTACAAACTGACTTATCTCCCTAACCCCTCTATACTCTTTTATCCTCCCCGCTTGTCCAAGGTCCACCATTCCTCTTCCCTTCGGAAATTTAAGAGTATTCTGTTTCCATCTCGTATTTTGTGAACAGGCAGCATAATAGTCTCAGTATTCACTTTTTTTTTTTTTTTTTTTTACTTTCCAAGTCTAACTAGGACACTAAACAGTAGTGTAGCGTGCTGCTGTCTCATTGGCACTCCCAAGCCAGTGGCTTGTCATTGGTTCCCTGTGCCTTTTTTTTTCCCTACTCTCTACTTGTCCTTTTCTTCTTCTTCTTCTTCTTCTTCTTCTTCTTCTTCTTCTTCTTCTTCTTCTTCTTCTTCTTCTTCTTCTTCATCTTTTTCTTTTCTTCCTTTTCTGTTCTTTTTTTTTTTTTCCTTTCCTGTGAAATAGCTTTGGTTGACTGGGAAAGGCTGCGGACTAGACTAAAACCCTCGACTTGGGTACCAGTTTTGTCACTCCCAACTGTGATGTTTGGCAAGCCGCAGAACTGCTCTTATTTACAAAATGAAGAGGTTTCTTAGTAATGAAAATTTTCTTCTTGCTGTAACCAATCTGTGATTCTTCCAATTTCTCTTGACCTCTGTCAACACTTACCCAGAAGAAACATTTACTGAAAGTTACCAAATTTCTTTTGCTGAAACAATGATACATATTACACCTCTGTTGAGCCTAGAATTTTGTGTATTATTATGCTGGTGGTAACAACAGCCACTCACAGTGATAAATGAAGTTGCTTTGTAAATAAAATACCTACCTTAAAAAAAAAAATTCCCTCACAATCCCAACCTTTTATTTATTTCCTGTGTGTGTGTGAGTGTGTTAGAAAGAGAGATAGAGCAAGAATACAAAGAAAAGAAACAAAAGAGGATGAGTTTGTGCTCTGTCCATTTCTAGAACTGGTGGAATACATCCAGGATAATGAAGGCATGTGTAGTTCTATAGAGCAAAACTTGCTCTTGATGAACTATCTAGCAAGTCTACATTTCAAAACCTACATAAATGTCCATGTTCCTCAGCCAGTGCACAATTTTTTTTTCAATGCAGTTTATTCAGGAACCTTGAACAATCATCTGACCCTGGGGAAAGCCAGCCCACAGCTTAAATAGCCTCTGGGTAGCCAACCCCAGCGTGCCACGTGGGCAATGCAGATAGGTCCACATACATGGAAGCAAGCCAGATCCTCAGCCTTAGCCAAATGTGGAATTGTTCGTGACAGAGAGCACTCACCATCGGGAAGGTGGAAGGCGGAAACCAGCTCCATCTTTAAGGCATGGCATTCCGCAGCTCTCTACAGTTCCCCCTTTGATGCGAGGCTAAGCACTGCACTCAGGGTCAGCCACTTTGGACCCAGAGAAGAGCATGTCTGATTGCATGCGGGTTAATGCCCCAGGTCCCGCCTCTGAGAAAAAGGTATCGGTCGGGTCTGATGCTCTTTGGGTGGATGACACCTAAATGAACATCAGTACAAAGTCCCAATTTATTTCTAATATCAGAGATCAGACCTCTACTGTTGCCTGATGCGTCTAAAACAAAAAGGGGGAACAATTTTAAAGGTGGAAGGGGACTGCACAGAATCCTTTGAACCCCTAGGGGAGCTATTTCTGGACCTCCCTGGTTAGGTGACTGTGTTTCAAGGCCTGTTCATTATCACTCTCAGTTCTTCTATACAGGTTATGACTATGCAAAAACAAAGGTATTGGGTCACCTTTCTTGAATGTGATCCATGAAAAAAAAAATTCTGGGCCTGTCTTTCACTGTGCACCACGTTCAGAAGGGCAAGGCTTGAGGGGCAAGAGGGAGGCCTGCCCCTGTCCACATCTCCTGAACTCATGCTCTCTGGAGAGTTCAGGGGAAAGAGAGAATGGCAAGGTGCCCGCAGACCGCCGCTCTTTGAGATTTCATGGAACAATCACAGGTCATACTCTGTCCTTTAAGAGAGACCTTCTAAGGAAACTCAACCAAGCGAAGAAATTTAAATTGGTGTAGCCCACCCTTTCCTGTCTGTTCACGTCCCTTTTTTGAGGTCCTCTCAGCACTTGAAAGAAAATTCGTATGAAAACCAAAAAGCACATTCTTCTGTCTTTCTTGACTTGCTCTTCCCTGTCACTTTGATAATAGGTACCAAAGAGAAGGCCCTGTCATCTTGAAGTCACTTGATTCCTCTGCTTATCATGATGGGGTTTTTCCTAATATTGTCCCGATTTTTGAGGATTTCCTATTGGCAGCATTGCCATGGAACTCAAAGAAATAATAATTTGTCTCTGAGATAATTGTTAAGAAATACTTATAAGTAAAATCTTGAGCTTAGTGTTTCCCATCACATTATTATTAACATAAGAATGCCAAATCAGCCCACCAAAGTATAAGTGACTTCCGTTCTGGTTTTGCTGTTGGTGTACATGTTCATCATGAAGAATGAGGATCAAGGAATGACTTCTGCATTCATTTTTAGTACTGAGTGTAGTAATTTTGTCACTTATCATAGCGATGGGTAGGTTGTTTTTAAATTTCAGCTATAGAGAAAGCATTGTCACAGCATGTGACAACCATAAGTAGATTTCCTTGTTTTTGTTTTTGTCTTTTACACATGTAAAAAGAAATTTAAGCTTTTAAATATATAAGATGGGGCTGGAGAGGTGGCTCAGCAGATAAGAGCACTGTCTGCTCTTCTAGAGGTCCTGAGTTCAATTCCCAGCTACCCCATGGTGGCTCATAACCATCTCTACTAGGATCTGATGTCCTTTTCTGGCCTGCAGGTATACATGCAGAGCACACATATATGTAAAATAAATACATCTTTTTAAAAAAGATGTATGAGATGGACAGTGAAAAAAAAGGGCACATGAGTCTTTCAAGGGCACATGAGTCTGTGACTCAAGACTAAGAGGAAATCCATATACCTACCAAGAACGAGGGAGGATAAGAGTAGAGGACCCTGGGAAGATGAGAAAGACCATCTATGACTATACTTGAACATTCAACTAAAGAATCAATTCATTGACATTAAAGTCACTACCTAAAATTTTTGGAGAACTGCAAATGGCTTCCACTTGAATAAATCTACAGTATCAGTAGTCTCTTGATAAAGACTTGTGAAGAGTGTAGCTTAGTCAAAGTTTCTTTTCAATGAGAATCTATTGAAAATGTTTAGGCGCAGGATTATTATAATCATAGTGGTTTTAGAGATTTACCAGTAAGTGTGGGGAGAGGCAGGTAAACCAGTTGTCAAAGTCTAGGGCAGCTGTGGGAATGGAAATAGAAGTATGTGAAAGATATTGCAGAGGAAGAAGGAAAAGTTGGGTGCTCTGTGTCTGGGAATGGGAAGGAAAGAGACTTCAACTCAGGGTGAGTCCATTTGAACTGAGGATGACGGAGGCTATAACTTTGAGGCATTTACTAATAATCTCGATGCCTAGGAAACACAAAAGGAGTTTTGAAAATACTCTACAAAAGCTAACGTAGCAAGTCTAGGCAAAAATGCAATCAAAATTAAAGTCAAATAAATATACAACCATAAAAAGGGTACCCCCATCAGTGCAAGAGCAAAAGGTCAGTAAGAGCCTGAGGGAGAGTCTCTTTTTCCCAAACAGAGTCCTTTGTGAAGAGGGGTCAGCTGGGAGCAGAAAAGAATGTGCTGTGTGATGAATCTGGAGCTGTGAGGCTTTGAGCAGATGAGTGGAGTAGTGTACACGAAGTTGATGGTCTATTCAAATTCCCTAGAGCCTGTCGCATTGTAAATTCAAAAGGCTAATAAAAGAAAAAACTACAGCTCTAATATACAAGTTGGGGAGGTCTAGTGCACTGAGGCCGAGCCACAAACATCAAGCCGAGCTGCAAAGCTGTATAGGAGCTGTGGCAATGTCCAGCAGTATATGGATTACATGGAAAGGTCTCTGATCACCCAGCGTCAGTGTGTTCCAGTTGGTCATTGCTGGTACACTGTTCTTTTTTTTTTTTTATGTAAAGAAGGGTTGAGGGTTGACCATCATTTCTAGTAATACCTGAAAATTCATTTTTGATAACTGACTTGTCTGTTCATTGCGCCTCCTTATCCAGGATCCTCTGGTCATTTTAAAGTCTCGCTCAGCTCATTTTCATTTCTGTTGACAGAGGTCCTATAACCTGTTGCAACGTCTTCACTGGTTTCCACTGAAATGAAACACTAAATAAGGATGGTGAAAATTCTTTTCATAATGCTTTGGCGAGGGTTCACAACACAACACCCAATGGCATGGCTTTATCATTCTGAGTGCTTTTAAGTTGAAGGAGGCTAGAAAAGACCTGGCTGTTCCTCACCATCCTCTCTTCCTCCCTTCACTCCAGAAGCATGTCATAGAACCTTGAATTCCTCTTCCCTAAGATAGGTCACAGAAACTGGGGTTCCTCTCCTCAGAGTACTGAAAGGGGTACCTCTGTCCTCTCTCCTATTAAATTAGGCCACAGGACCCTCATTCTAGACCCTACTTAGGGGCACCAGGTAGAATCTGAACAAACAGGCCTTGTTACTCTGGTCCCTCCACTCATCACCATCTGCTCATACATGTCTTGTCCAATCCTGTCTACCCAGCTAGCCCTGCTTCATCCAATGTAAAAACAAAGTATACACATGAGTTGTAATAAGCCATCCCCTGTATTAAGCAAGGTACTGCAGTACATGCTTCCAATCCGAGTCGGGCCTTCTGACCTACTATCTCTCAACATCAAATTAGGCCTTTTCTGTCTTCGGTGGTAAATACCCTTTCTTTATGGAATGGTGGGGGCAACAGATGTTGGCTCTCTGCCTAAAAGCTCTGCATTGCTTCCCGTGTTTAGTGTGACCAGCAAGTCTAGGGAGCTCTCTCTCTCTGCCTGGCCTTGTCACCCCTTAGCAAACTCCCTGCAGTACCACCAGTCAAGTCTGCCTTACTAAAAAAGGTTGCTTTCTTTAAAGCCTTCTTCTGCATCATCTCCAAGATGGAGCCTGCACGAGGCCTGGCTCTCCTGCACAGTTCCACTGCAAGTACTCCCAGCCTCTGAAGGAGGATCAACAGCTAGCTTAGCTTTCTTCCCAGTACTGATTTCAGTGCTGGATATCCAAGAATCCCCTCATACCCTCAACTCCTCTCCCTCTCCCCCAACCACTCCTGATCTGCCTGTGAAAACCACTATCCGCTCTCCAAGCCTGAGAGCAGAGGCCATCCCCCTCAGGGAAGTCCTAGCAGGCTCTTTAAGCTGGAGCTATCTGTGCTTACGTCCTAGTCCCTGTGGGAGATCCCTAGTACCCACAGGGCACTCATTTGTTAGGAGGCAAACTTTGACACATGTGACCATTTTGTCTGCTCTGTGGCTCCTCAGTACCGTTTCTCCGTAACTTTCACACTGGAGAGTAATCAGAAACTGATGGGGAGACAGCTAGGAAGACACCCTGAGGGCTATTACTCATTCCTGGCCTTCTGTCTTGACACACTTTAGTCCTGTTAACGGCCTTGACTTTGATTTAGCCACTTGTTGGCAGGCGCACATTCAGAATTTCCAGGGCCAAACTGTTAAGTTGAGCCATTGAGAAGGAGCCAGCTTATCCTTAGGTCATTCTAACTTTACCACCTCCAAAGGTTACTTGTGTTTTTATTTCCCAAAGTACCAAAGGCTAACAGGTTGCCTCCTCAGTGCTCGGCCTCCTGGGCTGGAGCCCCCACGTGCTCTACTTCCTATGATAGAAAATGCCTGCCCAGCAGGAAATGGAATGAGTGGTAAGCCAGTGAAAGCATCGAGTCAAAGGTTGGCAAAATGCTTTCTGCAGGAGAAAGGTGAAGTTTCTGCCCGAGATTGAATGGGGCTGGAAAATACAAACCAGCAAAAGGGCAGGTCAGCGGCTGTGAGCAGGAATGAATCAGCTTGCTGCTGGCGAGTAGACTCATGCACAGTTCTCAACTTTGAATCGAGCCCTGTGATTTACAGAAAGGATAATGGGTCCGAGGTCAGGTGCCCAGCGGTTCGAGTGATAGCTCAGCCAGGAGAGCTGAACCAGTGATTTAACCACAACCACGTTGTCTTTATTTTTCCGTCTACAAGATGGGGGAAGGCTAATGCAGTGCAGAATGGCGAGAGCATTCAAAAGGATGTTAATATCTAGAGGACTTGGTCGCTGTACGCAGTACAATGTGATGCAGGAATTACACCGAATGTAAGCCTCAACTTGAGAGTGATTTTGCTCCTAATTCCGTATCCCCGCCTTGCCATGTGAATGAGCCTACCCATGCTTGTTTCAGGATCAATAACGTCTTCAGAAAAGCAGTGACAGCAGTAAACTCTTTTGGATTTCTTTCATTTATGCCTTAATGTGCTCGGGGCGTTGGGATTTCTGGGGAGGGGAAGATGTCTGCTTTGTTTCCTCGGCTCTGCCTTTTCAGAGTCCAAGCAACGATGCCACTTAATGGGGCGTTTGTTTCTCTTGTCCTCCATCTCTCCCCACTTCCTCCTGAGTGCCCATCGCCACCGCTGGCTGAGCGGCGTGGCGGACTGTCAGAGCACGTCAGTCAAACCGGTGCTCTCGACGACACTGACCCCTCGGGGTTAATGGGTCAGCCCAGCACCAGACACTGAGCAGACCTATCTTCGCCATCTTGATTGCTGGGAATCTCCCAACCGCAAACAACGCTTGCGTGCTTTTTCTACCCTGCTTTCCATATGGCTCTGTATTTATACCTACCGTTATAACTTGATGTTTGCCCACCCCCGATCATTTTTGCCTTCCTCTAAAAACATCCATTCTCCATTCTCTTCTGAGCTGGTTACAAGGAAGCTTCTGGAATTTCCATTGAGAATTTTGACTTTGTTTTTCTCCATTAAGACGATGTGGTCGTCTTTTTAAATTTTTCTGTGGTGATGTCACAAATGAAAAATTCAGAAAAATTCAATTCTCAGTCAAATGTTGCTCCTATAATATATTTTATATATGCTAAAAAATAAGCATGTCATAAAATATCAAAGAACTACTGTATGTCATCTCACTAAATATATAGTAAGTCACCTGAGACAGTAACAGTATAGATGAGAGAGGTTAGGGGCTGGAAAGGTGGCTCAGCACTTAGGAACACCATGTCCTCTCTTTAAAGGACCCAACTTCAGTTCCTAGCACACACGTAAGGAAGCTCGGAGCCACCTGTAACTCTATTCCAGAGGAATCCTGCAACCCCTTCTGTATTCTGTGGGCACCCTCATGCACGTGCACCTAATTAAAAGTAAATAATTTTTATTGTAGTATTTTTCAAGAAAGGTTATCACCATCACTACCATGGAAGTCCTAAGTTACCAGAAATTACATCCATCACTGAGAAATTTTAAGTCTTTAGGGCCATTAGTCCAGTTTAGTGACAGATACCCGATGTTTCACTAGGTTCTGGGTGCCAGCCCTCAACACTGTCCAAAAAGGCAGAGGCAGGCATCTGTGTGAGTTCGAGGCCAGCCTGGTCTACAAAGCAAGTCCAGGACAGCCAAGGCTACCCAGATTAAACCCTGTCTCGAAAAATAAACAACAAACTAAACCCAAAAAAGGGCTTTTTTTTTTCTTTCTAATTATTCTGTTGGAAAATGTGTCAAGATGCTAAAATAATGCTGTAAACGTGTGTGAAGGAGGGACAGGTGTGCGTGCTGCATACTCACGGAGGGCTTTAAAAGCAGGGAGCCCTGAATTACGTCTACTTTGTGGAAAATATGAAGGAGTACTCAGGAATTTAATATCAGCAAACATGTTCCCTTTGAAACGGCAAATTAGATGTGCAGGTGGGTTTCGGTCACACTTCAAAGAATAAAATGCTGAGATGGAGAACTATTCTGTTTACTCTTGCTCTCACCGGTGAGGTTTTTCTATGTTAAACAGGCTTTTGATTACTTCAAAGCGTGTTTGAAGTCCTCACTCTGCATAGCTCGTGCACAAAGACAAATACCTCTCCAAATTTGTGCTGCTGACACCGGCGTGCCTTAAATGTGCGGGTAAAAGGTGCCTGTCGGTTCCTTGTTAACACCACGTGATGCCTCTCTCATTCAGCTACGACAGTGAAGGTCGCCTAACGAATGTCACGTTTCCGACGGGAGTGGTGACAAACTTACACGGGGACATGGACAAGGCTATCACGGTGGACATTGAGTCCTCCAGCCGCGAGGAGGACGTCAGCATCACTTCAAATCTGTCCTCCATCGACTCTTTCTACACCATGGTTCAAGGTAAAGGCAAAGCATAAATTCAGATGAATAACGAGTGAGTCCGTACATATACATACACACGCGCGTACAGTGTGTAAAGTATTGTATAGTGTATAAAATAGCACACACGCATGCACGCCTGCGTAGAGTGTATAGAATATTGCCAACCTTGGAAAATATCTTTTTCAATTCTTGTTTAAAACAACTGAATTCCAGCTCTTGATGTGTGTCGTCCTACCAGGCTTGTATCACCCAACGGTTTTCGAGGGAACGCCCTCGCCTCTGCCTTCTCGCTGTGGTAACTTGAGGTGTGTGGTGCTGTAATCCATTACGATGTAGTATTTGGAGCCACATGTGATAGCAATTTTACCCCACATCCCAAGAAGATATTTATATAATGTCTGAGCCCTGTTACAGCTTGAAATAATTACGAAATCCACACTAAACCTGTCTCACTTTGCTTGGGCTTGGTTTGGATTGACTTGTTTTTTTTTTTGTTTCTTTTTCTCTTTCTTTTTTTTTTTTAAAAAAAACTTATCCATCAAGAGACCTCTGCAATCATCTAAAAGTAATATTTCTTGGTTGTATTACTTCTACAAATGGTCCTATATTGTTCCAGAATCTTTCACTGAGACAGAGACACTAGTCTTTGATATGAAAGGGCTTTTTCTACAAGACATTAAGTGGATCCCTTTTCTGGTAGATCTCCCCCCAAAAATAGTCAGTTTTGGGGAGAATACTACTTTTCATTTTGGGTGTACAAGCTATGGATACTGATCTTTCCAAAGTGTCTTTGACAAAAGACAACAGAGTGTACGCAGGGGAGGGGACTCCTCCAAGGCCTGGAGGCGGACACCCAGCCTACTCAAAGACAACATGCTTGGCCTATGGCAGATCCCAAAGAAGGTGAACGGTCACTGACACTTTTCAATTCTCCTAGAGTTGTTCACCTTTGGTGTTCAGCCAAAACTGGTAGCATGAAATCCCAGGAGTCCACGCTGTCCTCTTAGTCTTGGGAAAGGCATCTGTACTTATCACTCTGTTCTGTTACTTATATTACGTTACTTGATTCATTATTTTATCAACACCGTGATAAAACATGGTTTTAGACCGTGTTTGCTTACCCATGCAAATGGAAGAAGAGTCTCTTACCTTAAGGAAGGCCATGAGGGGAAAGGGAGAGAAGGAGAGAAACAGAAAAAGCAGGAGGGGGAGAAGAAGATAGGTAGGTGCCTGCCCCCAGGTTACTTTGCGGCAGCCAGAGACTCCAAATCTAACCCCACAAACTAAAGACCAGGCTCCCAACAACTAAATCCTTTTTGAGGGATCACTTGCCGTCCAGACCATACAACGTCCCGAAGGGCCTCTTTTGTTTGTGCTTGGGACCCGTTTCGGCCTACTGGGTCTCCTCCTCCAGCCTCGATAGGAAGGTTTGCGCCTAGTCTAAATGCAGTTTGTTATGCCATGTGCAATTGATATCCCTGGGCGGCCTGCTCTTTTTTTTTTTTTTAAGGGAAACTGAGGAAGAGTGGATCTAGGGGAGAAGGGAGGTGAGTGGGGGAGAGGGACTGAGAGGAGTGAGGATAGGCGGAACTGCACGCAGAATGTAATGTGTGTGAAGAATAGAAATTAAAATTAAATATATGTTATGTGAAAAATGAAAAAAGAAAGCAAAAAGGATCTAAGTCCACCTCAATATTTTAGAAATATTTATCAGTTCTGAATGCACAAGTGTCAGATATTTAACACAGATAGGACAGTTCACCTTTTCTGCTTTTCTTTTCTTTTTTTCAGACCAGTTAAGAAACAGTTACCAAATTGGATACGATGGCTCCCTGAGAATCATCTATGCCAGCGGTCTAGATTCACACTACCAGACAGAGCCCCATGTCCTGGCTGGCACCGCGAATCCCACCGTGGCCAAAAGAAACATGACTCTTCCTGGTGAGAATGGACAGAATCTGGTAGAATGGAGATTCCGAAAAGAACAAGCGCAAGGCAAGGTCAACGTGTTCGGCCGAAAGCTCAGGGTAAGCAATGCTTAGCGAGGGAGAGGGGGGTGGCCAACGCTGGGCTGCGCCCAGCACCGCTCTGTGTAGACAGTCCTGCCCGGTCAGGACTCGCCGCTTGCACCCTTATCTGTCTACACTGGGTACATGTCACAAATCGTACCAGCCATCTGAACCCTGAAAAGACGAAAAGGGAAGTCCCCCCTGGGAGGTTGACGGATTGCATGTAACGCAGTCTCTGGCTGTCACGTGAGCCTTGCTTGGCTAATGTCACCCTAAGAATCTTAGGACCATGATCTTCCTCTTGCCGCTCTGTGAGCAGCAATCAGTGGCTTCTTCCTGCATACGTGGGGATAAGTTAGACCTGCCTTAAATATTGACCGTTTTCAAAGTTACAAAGACGATGTTGAAGGACACAAGCCAGCCATCGAGAGGTGTCTTTCTTTGCAGCCTCCATATGTTTGAACTGCGGTTTGGGTGTATAGTGAGATGTCCAACCTCAGAACCTCTATGCTGTCTCTTCGAGATTCAAAGAAACCCCACCTTTCATTCGTTGTTGTTGGTTTTTGTTTGTTTGTTTGTTTGTTTGTTTTAATAAGAAATATGGTGTTTCTCATTATGCCGGTGTAATTGAGCTTTGCAAAATGGTCTCTGCATTTACTTGTTGGGTGCTTTTTTTTTTTTTTTTTTAATCACTCTTACATTACAAGCCAAATGCATCTGGGAGGCAAGCTGTGATTTATGGTAGCTATTTGGTAAAGACAATGTAGATTAAACACTGAAGCACAGGCTGCAAGAAATCACCTTCAGCCACAGTAAGCTGATCCTGATTCATTCTTTATATTAGCAAACAGAGTTTTAGTTTATCAGGTAAATGTAGATAATTCTCCCCAACATTACTTTCCTTGCCATTAAAAAAATAAATAAATGACTTCAAATCAAGAAGCAGGAACAAAACATGAAGCTTGCTGGTAATTCCCCTCCGCTCCAAATGGCTAAATTATTATCCAGAGGGGCCAGCATAATTTACCTTGGCAATTCTTCAGGGTGAGAAGCAGCTCCTAAATATTGCTTCCGGCTATTTCCAAGAAATAGAAATGAAATTTCTAAAAGAATCAGTGGATCAAACATATACTCTATGTAGCTGGTGGATTATATTCTGATTGCAGTCAATCACAAGGCTCGTGTTTGGGACCATAGCACATGGTCTCTGGAGCCAGGTCTAAATGCAGCCACCTCCTCCCTATGCCTGACTCCAGCCAGCCCCAGTCAGTTTTGGTAGAGATGAAGATAAGGGTGGGGTCAAAGTGAAGCAATGGACAGAGAAACACTCCACGTCTCTGCTTGCTGAGTCTCCTGGGTCCGTGGTCTGTTGCCAAGTGAGCTTGAGTTCCTGCCTCCCTCTCCCTGAACCTAAGAGTCAGTGGCCTTGTTCATCTGCAGCTGCCACTTCCTGTATCAGCCCGAGCCCTCCTTCCTCAGCCACTGCAAATGAGCTTGCAGGCTTTGCCTTTCTTACTCAGTGGTTTCTGAGTACATATGCACCTTAGTCACAGAACACACACAAGTCACAATCTCACACATATACTCGAGTCACTGATACACACACAGATACACACAGGAGTCACAGACACAAGTCATAGGCCTACACACACACATATGTATACAGGAGTCACAGCCTCACATAAACACACAAGTCATAAGCATACACATGCACACATACAAAGGAGTCACAGTCTCACACAATCCCATGAGTCACAGGCACAAACACACAAAGACACACACACAGTGGGGTCACAAGCACACCACTCCTGACACAGTGGCCTTCATCAAAAGACACAAAGAACTCTACTTCAGTTTGGGCTTTCCCAGCCCTGAACACCAAAGACAACATAACACTTACCTAGAATTAAAAAAAAAAAAAAAAACAGGTTTTGGTCTCTGGCTCCACTATCTTTAAACTGTTGTTTATTTTATTAAACTGGGAAGTTTTCATGCAAGTATTTAATGTGCTTTGAGCATACCCCCCGCCCTGACCCAAGCCCTTCCCAATTCCCATTCCTTCCCATCCTGTTCATGCCCTCTGTTTCTCTAGACAGCTTCACTTCTACTTCAGTGAAATCGCTACATCCATGAATCTATATAAAAGCTAGAACCATAATGGAAGAAAAAAAAATGTGACATTTTTCTTTTATCTTTGAAACTGACTAGATTGACTTAATATGTTTATCTCCACTTGTGTCCTTTTTCCTGTGGAAATATGGCATCATTCTTCTGGCTAAAAAAACAAAATCTCATTGTGTAAACACTACTCCACATTGTTATCATCCATCCCTTTGTAGCTGCACATGAAGACTGGTTCCATAACATACCTATTATGAGTAGGACTGTAGTAAATGGGACCAAATAGTTCTGCGATCATGAAGTACACGTAGCCAACAAACACTTGAAAAAAAAATGTTCTGCACTAGCTGTGTAGTTTTCTGTTGCTGTGATTAGAACACCATGACCAAGGCAACTTAGGAAAGAAAGCATTTAATTTGGAGCTCATGGTTCCAGGCGGTTCGGGTCAGTGACCATCATGGCAGGAATCGTGGTGGAAGGCAGGCATGGTGCTGTAGCTGAGAACTTAGCATTCTGATCCACAAGCATGAAGGAGAACGAGGGAGCTAACTGGAAAGGAAGTAGGCTTCTAAAACCTAAAGCTCACCCCAGTGGCACACCTCCTCCAACGAGGCCACGCCTCCTAATCCTTCCCAAACAGTCCCGCTCACTGTGGCCCAAGCCTATGAGGG